>NW_026728736.1:35000-55000 GCF_030684315.1 Stegostoma tigrinum
CTCTCTCTCTCGCGCTGTCTCTCTCTCTCGCGCGCTCTCTCTCGCGCGCTCTCTCTCCCTCCCCCACCCCCCAACCTCTCTGGCTTTCTCTCTCTCTCTCTCTCTCCCTCTCCCTCTCCCTCTCTCTCTCTCTCTCTCTCTCTCTTTTTCTCACACACCAACTCATTGCTCAGTATTCCATGGTATCTGAATTGTTGGAAGAATTAACTTAGACTGAGCGTGGATTTTCTCCCAAATTAGTTATGACAAAGCAGAACCAATTCTGCCTGGAAGAAGAAAGGCAGGAGTCATAATAATTCGGGATTGTTTTGCTAGAGGAACCGTGCTGTGATACGCACCCAGATAGGATGCTTTCTGTGGTACATCAATGAAAGTTGCCCTTGTGGGCACACGTAATTGCCTTAGCCTCCTGTGAAGTAGAGACAACGGTGTGCTTTTTTGCTCATTGCGATGATGTGGATGGACCAGTGAACTAATCTAAGCCCATCCCCCTACACGATCCCATGATCATCCATATGCTTATCCGCGGACTGTTGAAATGCCCCTAATGTGGCTGAGCTAACTGCATTGGCAGGCAGGGGGTTCCACATCCTTACCACTCTCTGAGTAAAGAACCTGCCTTTGATATCTATCTCAAATCTATTATCCCTCACTGTTTAGCTGTGCCCCCTCATACAAGCTGACGTCATCATCCTCGGAAAAAGACCCACACTGTCCACCCTGTCTCATCCACTGATCATCTTGTATGTCTCTATTAAATCCCCTCTGAACCACCTTCTCTCCAATGAGTACAGACCCAAGTCCCTCAGCCTTTCTTCAGAAGACCTTCGCTCCGGATCAGGCAACATCTCCTCTGCACCTTTCCCAATGCTTCCACATCCTTCCTGTAATGGGGCGACCAGAACTGTCCGCAATATTCCAAATGAGACCGCACCAGTTTTTTGGACAGTTGCTCTGGATCTCAATCCCACTGCCAATAAAACCTAAAACACCGGAAGCCGCCTTCACAGCACTATCAACCTGGATGGCAATTTTCAGGGATCGACATAGATGGACACCCTCTGCACAGCAACACTACCAAGAATCTTTCCATTGACCCAATATTCTGCCTTCCTATTATTCATCCCAAAGTGAATCACCTCACATTTATCCGCATTGAACTCCATCTGCCACCTTTCCGCCCAATTCTGCAGTTCATCCAAGTCTACCTGTCACCTGCAACATTCTTCCACATTGTCCACCACTCCACCGACTTGAGTGTCATCTGCAAACTTACTAACCGATCTACCAATGCCTCCGTCCAAGTCATTTCTAAAAATGACAAACAGCAGTGGTCCCAAAACAGATCCTTGAGACAAACCAGTAGTAACCAGACTCCAGGCTGAATATTTTCTATCAACCACCACTGGTTGCCTCCTTCGCCAAAGCCAGTTTCTAATCCAACCTGCTAAATCTCCCCCAATCCCATGTCTCCATGTTTTCTCCAATAGCCTACCATGTGGAACCTTATCGAAGGATTTACTGAAGTCCATGTCCACCACGTCAACTGCCCGACCCTCATCCACGTGCTTGGTCACCTTCCAAAATTACTCAATGAGGCTTGTGAGACACGACCTGCCCTTGACAAATCCATGTCGACTATCTCCCATCAAATTGGTGCTTGCTCGATGATTATAAATCCTACCTCTTATAATCCTTTCCAAAACTTTTCCTGCAACAGACGGAAGGCTCACTGGGTTTATTCCTCACAATTCTGGGTTTATAATTACCTGGGTCATCTCTCCTGCCCTCTTTGAACAAGGGCACAACATGTGCAACCCTCCAGCCTTCTGGTACTAAACCTGTAGACAATGAGGATTCAAAGATGAAGGCCAAAGGCTCCGCCACCTCCTCCGTAGCCTCCCAGAGAATCTGAAAGTTTCGAAGGATGATGCGTTGTATCCGGAGGTTGGTGGGGTGGTACGTTAGGACGAGGGAGACTTTGTTTTGGTTGTTGTCGCGGGGTGGGGTGAGAGGGATTTGTTGCAGGAAATGCTGGAGACACGGTCGAGGGCGTTATCAACCACAGAGCGGGGCAAGTTGTGGTCCTTGAAAAATGAGGACATCTGAGATATACGGGAATAGAATACCTCATCCTGTGAGTGCAGATGCAGAGGCAAAGGAATGGGGAATAGGGGATGAATTGTTGCAGGAATATGGTGGGAGGAGGTGTAATCTTGGTAGCTGTGGGAATTGGTGGAGTTGAAATGGATATTTGTTTCTCAGTGGTTGGAAATAGAGTGGTCCAGGTAGGAGAGAGAGGTATCAGAGATTGTCCAGGTTAACACAATTCCTCACTACTGACAAAGTACTAACTTCTCACAGAGGTAATTCCTCAGTATTGAGCCTCCAATAGAAATGCAATACTTCCGTACTGACCTTCTGAATTGGTTGCTCACCATTAATTCTGAACCCGTTCCAATGATGCTCCTCCTCTGTGTTCAGTCTCTCATAATAATGCACTCTGGCTGTTCTGATCCTCTGACAATGCTGCAATTATGTATGAATTATTATCTTGTATTATCAGTACAGGACTCCCTCAATGCTTCCTCCATTACACTGAGGTCTATCGTTTATATCGGCTCCAACAAACCTGCTCTTATTTAACGGGCCAGGCATTGCTTCACTTGTACAGATTTTGTCAAGTCCTGCTGATGTTTCTGGGAGGACTTTTTCTGACACCTCAGAATTGACCCCTGACAATGTTGCACTCCCCGCTCACTTATGACCGCACCTGAGCTGCAATACCTCGGGGCTCACCTCCTAATTATGTAGCACCCATGAATTCTAAGTCCCTAAAATGAGATACTGCCTCAGTATTGACCCTCTGTTACTAATGCACTAAGTCAGAACAACCCTCCAGCAATGTGACCCTGCCTCAGAACTGACACTGAGAATGAGGCACTCCTTCAGCACTGCATCTCTAATCATACATTACATTGAGACATTCCTTGTGTACTGACCCTTTGAACAATCAGGCATTCCCTCAGTACTGACAGTCTGACGATTGTGCACTCCCTCAGTACTGGACCTCTGATAATGAGGCACTCCCGTAGGACTGACCTCTCATAGACCTGTAACACCTCAGCCCTTATGCTCTGACAGTGTTTCAATACCTCAGTACTGACCCTCTGACAACGGGTCAGTGCCTCAGAACTGCCCCCCTGACAATAAGGGAAACCGTCATACTGACCCACTGCTTCTGAGGCCCTCCCTCCACACTGACTTCCCAGTGCAAAACTATTTCAGTACTGGCTCTTGAAATGTGAACAACTTCCTTAATTCTGTCCCCCTTAAATGGCAGCACTCCCTCAGCACTGACCCTTTGACAATAACGCACTCCCACATTTTTGACCCTGTGACAATGAGGCACTCCCTAACCCCTGATGCTCAGACAGCGCTTCAATATCTCAGTCCTGATACTGTCACTGCCTCAGCACGGACCACTTGACAACGAGACACTGGTTAAGAACTGACCTGCTCACAGAGCTGCAAGACCTCAGTACTGACCCTCTCATCAAGGGACACTATCTGAATTCTGACACCTGCATAATGAGGCACTGCCTCAGCGTTCACCCTCTGACAAACTCCTGACGACCCCCTGTAAAGACTGACAGTCTCCCTGGACGTCCTATAAATCCTGACAGTCTCTCCTGGACTCACAATGAACACTGACACACTCCCCAGGGACTCTTTGTAAATACCCACACACACACACACACACACACACACACACACACAGGGGCACCCTGTAAATATTGACACACACACAGAGACACCCTGTAAATATTGACACACGACCTGGCAATCCCCTGTCAAGACCAACAGAGTCCCCGGGGACACACTGTGAATGAGGCCAGGGCCACTGTGAGACCATTTACAAGTCACCGCATCATGACGCGGAAGCGTGTAGATGCTGCCAGGCTCCCTGTCAGTAACCAGGTGGTGTGTCCACGAGGCATAACTGGGATGCACTAAAAGCTTGGGGCATAACTGGGACGATGGGGCTGCTGCAGCCGAGGCACAGTCGGGAAGGACCACTGTCTGAGGTTTTCCTGCTGAAGGTAAATGAGGGTCCATTCAGTTATCGGACCCTCCCCGTGTCTCACATGTATGTAAATATTTTTGTTGTATGTCTGAGAGAGGTCTTTGGTTCATTGGGTGGAGCCAAAGTCCAATGCTTTATTTGTTTATTTGATATGCAGCTGGACAGAACGCAACTGCAGTTGTGACATTGTACATATACAAAGAGATTTCTTGTGAAAAAGGTGTATTTTTCAAATCAGAAATGTGACTGGGAAGAGTGTGGATGAGCCCAGGCTCACTGTGGGTCTGGTTACGGTCACCACATTGTCACTAAGATGTGTGTATATGAGGCATGGCTGGCTGTGAGACTGTGAAAAATCACTAATTAATAAGAGTTTGTTTCTTCAATTATTTGTTGGATGTGTGTGTCACTGACTGGTCCAGCATTTATTGCCCATCCCTAATTGCCTTGGAGATGTTGGTGGTGAGCTGCCTTCTCGAACCGCTGCAGTTCGCCTGCTGTGGGTTGCCCCCACAGTGCCATGAGGGAGCGAATTCCCATCTTTTGAACAGTCGCAGTGAAGGATTCCGGATATATTTCTAAATCAGAATCACGAGTGGCTTGGAGTGGGATTGAAGGAGGTGTTCCCGTGTACTTGATGCCCTTGTCCTTCGAGATGGAAGCTGTCATGGGTTTGGAAGGGACTGCATGAGGAGCTTTGGCGAATTTCTGCCGTGCATCTTGTGGATCGTACACAGTGCTGCTGAGGCCGCTCATGGTGGTGGAGGGAGTGGATGATTGTCGATATCGTGTCAGTCAACTGGGCTGCTTTGTCCTGGATGGAGTCAATGTTACAGATGCAGCCATCCTGGTAAATCGGGAGCGTTCCATCACAGTCCTGAATTATGCCTTGCAGACAGTGGACACGTTCTGGGGAATCAGGAGGTGGGTTAGTCGCCGCAGCATTCCTCACCTCTGACCTGCTCTTGTAGTCACTGTGTTTATGTGGTGCGTCTGGTTCAGTTTTTGTTCAAAGCTCACCCCCATGACGGTGACAGTGTGGGATGCAGTGAATGTAACAAATTGTTTGTCAAGGGGGGGTTGTCTCTTGTTGGTGACGGTCATTGCCTGGTATTTCTGTGGTGTGAATGTAACTTCCACTTGTCTGACCAAGCCTGGGTATTGCCCAGATCTAGTTGCATTTGGACAAGGACTGCTTTAGGATCCGAGGAATCATGAATGATGCTGAACATTGTGCAATCATCAGGAACATCCCAACTTCTGGCCTTATGATGAACGCAAGTTCATTGATGAAGCAGCTGAAGATGGTTATATCGGACACTGCCACGAGAAACTCCTGCAGGGATCCCCTGGAGCTAAGATATCTGACCTCCAATAAGATCATTCATTTTTCTGCGTGCCAGGTATGACTCCAGCAAGTGGAGAATTTGTCCCCTTATACCCATTGAGTCCAGTTTTGCTCGGGCTTCTTGATGCCACATTTGGTCAAATGTAGTCTTGTTGTAAAGGGCTGGAGCTCTCACTTCCTCTCTGGAATGCAGCTGTATTGTCCATGTTTGAACCAAGGCTGTAATGAGGTCAGGAGCTGAGCTGCCCTGACGTAACCCAAACTGGCCGTCGCTGAGCAGGTGCTGCTTGATAACAATGTTACTGACACCTTCTATCACTTTCCTGATGATTGAGTACAGCCTGATAGGGCAGTATATGGCCAGGTTGGATTTGTCCTATGTTTTAAATACAGCACATACGTGGGCAATTTTCCACATTGTCGGGTAGATACCAGTGTTGAAACTGCACTGCAACAGCTTGGCACGGGGAGCGGCACGTTCTGGAGCACAAGTCTTCAGTATTATTGCCAGAATATTGTCAGGGCCTGTGACCTTTGCAGGATCCAGTGTCTCCAAGTGTTTCCTGACATCACGTGGGGTGAATTGAATTTCCTGAAGACCGGTATCTGTGATGCTGGCGGAGCCCGAGATGAATCATCCACTTGGCCCTTCTGGCTGAAGATTGCTATGAATACTTCAGCCTTATCTTTTGCACTGATGTGCTGGGCTCTTCCATCATTGAGGATGGGGATATGTGTAGAGTCTTCACGTCCAATCAGTTGTTTAATTGTGCACCACAGTAAATGACGAGGTGTGGCAGGACTGCAGAGCTCAGATTTGATCCATTGATGGTGGGATCACTTTGCTGTGTCTATCACTTGCTGGCTATGCTGTTTGGCGGCTTCACCAGGTTTCTTTATTTATTCATTCACAGGACAAGGGCATCATAGAATAGAATCAGAGAATCCCTACAGTGTTTTGGTATTTCCAGGGGGTCCCGGGAGGGGTGGTGTGTCGGTATTTCCAGGGGGTCTCAGGGAGTATGTCAAGACTTACAGTGGGTCGCAGGGAGTTTGTCTGTACAGGGGTGTGGGGCTGTGTGTCCGTATTTCGAGGAGCTCCTGGGGAATGTGTCAGTGTTTCGAGGGTACCCTGGGAAATGTGTCATTGTATACAGGGAGTCCCAGGGAGTTTCTCAGTACTTATAGCGGGGACAGGGAATGTGTCAATATTTGCAGCTGGTCCCGGGGAATATATCAGTATTTACAAAGGGTCCTGGGGAGTGTGGCAGTATTTTCAGGTGTTCTCTGGGACTTTGCCAGTATTTAAAGGGTGTCGAGGGAATATGTCAGTATTTAGAGGGCTTCCCGAGGAGTGTGACAGAATTTACAGGGGTCCCGGTGATTGCATCAGTATTTGCAGGGTGTCCCAGGGAGAGTATCGGTATCCGGGGGTGGAGTGTGTCAGTGTTTACGGGAGTTCCGGGCTGTGTATCGGTATTTACAGGGGGAATGGGGAATGTGTAATTATTTCCAGGGGGTCCTGGGAGTTTATCAGTGTTTACGGGGGTTCCGTGGAATGTGTCAGTGTTTCGGTGAAGTCCCAGGGAATGTGTTCGTGTTTAGAGGGGTCCTTGGGAAATGTGTCCGTATTTACATGCAGCCCCAGGGAGTTTCTCAGTATTTTCAGCGGATTCCAGGGAATGTGACAGTAGTTACAGTGTGTCGTGAGGTGTGTGTCGGTATTTACGGGATATCCCAGTATTTGTGGTTAGTTGCGCAGAGTGTGTCTACACGTACAAGGGTCCGGGTATGTGTGTCAGTATACAGAGGAGGCCGAGGGAATTTTTCAGTGTATAAAGCGGGCCCTGGGAAATGTGTCAGCGTTTACAGAGGGTCCCTGGGAGTGTGGTGGCATTTTCAGGGATTCTCAGGTACTATGTCAGTATTTACAGGGAGTCCTGCGGAGCGTGTTCAGAATTTATAGGGGCTCGGTGCATACTGACACACTCCCCTGGAATCCCTGTAAACACCCGCTGAAAAAACAAAGTCCACGGGCCCCCCTGGAACTACTGACGCTCTCCCCAAGTCTCCCTGTCAATCCTGACACAATCCCTGAGATGCCCTGTAAATACTGACCCTCCATGGGACCGCCTGTAACTACTGACACACTCCCGGGAGCACCTGTAAATAATTACAAATTCCCCGGAACACCCTGTAAATACTGACACTCTCACCAAGAGCCCCTGTCAATACTGACACAGTCCCTGAACCCCTGTAGGTCGCGGGAATTTTTCAGTATTTAAAGGAGGCCCCGGGAAATGCGTCAGTCTTTGCAGAGGGTCCCAGGGACTGTCAGTATTTTCAGGATTTGCTGGGACTGTGTCAATATTTACAGGGGGTCCCACGGAGTGTGTCAGTTTTACAGGTGATTTCAGGGGCTTTGTCAGTATTTCCAGGGGGTCACACAGATGTGTCAATATTTACAGTGTGTCCCCGGGGACTCTGTTGGTCTTGACAGGGGATTACCAGGTCGTGTGTCAATATTTACAGGGTGTCACAGGTTGTGTGTGTGTGTCAATATTTACAGGGTGTCCCTGTGTATGTGTGTGTGTGTGTGTGTGGGTATTTACAAAGAGTCCCTGGGGAGTGTGTCAGTGTTCATTGTGGGTCCAGGAGAGACTGTCAGTATTTATAGGACGTCCAGGGAGACTGTCAGTCTTTACAGGGGGTCCTCAGGAGTTTGCCAGAGGGTGAACGCTGAGGCAGTGCCTCATTATGCAGGTGTCAGAATTCAGATAGTGTCCCTTGATGAGAGGGTCAGAACTGAGGTATTGCAGCTCTGTGAGCAGGTCAGTTCTTAACCAGTGTCTCGTTGTCAAGTGGTCAGTCCTGAGGCAGTGACTCCATGCTGGATGGTCAGTGTTGAGGAAGTGCCTCATTGTTAGAGGAACATTACGGAGGGTAAGTCTCAAGGTAATGGTGACAGAGCTGAGACAGAGCCACATGATCAGAGATTCAGGGCTAAGGGATTGACTCAATCACAGCATTGTCTTGAGGCAGTCCCTCTTTGTGAGAGGTTTCGTTCTGATGGAGCGCATTTGTCAGAGGCGATCCATACTGATCCAGTGCCTCATTGTCGTGGGGTCAGACTGAGAGGCTGCTAAACAATTATCAAGTCAGTTGTGACATATTACAGTTCTATCCTGGGGTCAGTCCTGACAGAGTGCCTCATTGCCAGAGTATCAGTCCACCATGCAAGTATGTCCTCAAAGAATTCCACCAAATTAATTAAACACGACCTCCCCTTCATGAGCCCATGCTGGCTGTTCCCAATGAGACAATTTATATCCAGTTGTCTTGCTATTATCTTCCTTAATGATGGATTCACGCATTCTCCCAACAACCGAAATTAAGCTAACTGACCTATAGTTACGTGCTTTTTGGAAAACAGCCAATGTGACACCACTGTTTAAAAAGGAAGTTTACAATCTGCGGGAACCAGCCCAGATTCCAGTGAATTTTGGTCAATAATTACTGGTGCAAGCCTCTTTACTATACTGTTGTACGAAAGGTCCTCTTTACCAATGCGCCCACAAGCACTACATATTAGCGCTCTCACGCTCTCATTCATTCATAACTTTACTGACCTCTTACTGGCACAGCTTGTTTAATATTACCGCATTTCATTCATAAAATTGCCATCTTGTCATACCTTTCACTATGAAAGGGAGACTGAATTAAAATGCTCCTTCCACCCCATTTACAGCCCTTTCACAGTTTTAATCCTCACGGCTTTATTTTGCTGACAGCTGCAAAACGTGTGTCTACATCAGTGTCTATCCCTGAGTACATGTTAATTTTCTAACCTATTCAGAACAATACCATCGTGTCATCGTTTGAAGAAGCATAATATTAATCAGCCCTCAGCAACCGTCTCCCAGGACTTGAATAGCTTGCAGGATATCAAACAAGTTTTCTGCATTAGCAGAGATAGTAGGAACAGCAGATGCTGGAGAATCTGAGATAGCAAGGTGGAGAGGTGGATGAACACAGCAGGTCAAGCATCAGAGGAGCAGGAAGATTGATGTTTCAGGCCGAGATGCTTCTTCAGAAATTGGGAAGGGGAAGGAGGTTCTGAGATAACGAGAGAGAGGGGGAGACAGATAGAAGATACATAGAGGAGAAGGTAGGTGGAGAGGAGACAGACAGGTCAAAGAGGTGGGGATGGAGCCAGTAAAGGTGAGGGTAGATGGGGATGTAGGAAGGAGCTGGGTCAGTCCAGGGAGGATGGACAGGTCAAGGGAGCGGGATGAGGTTAGTAGGTAGGAGACGGAGGTTGGGGCTTGAGGTAGGAGGAAGGACAAGGGTAGGGAGGCAAGGGCGAGCTGGGCTGGTTTTGGGATGCGGTGGGGGAGGAGAGATTTTGAAGCTTATGAAGCCCACATTGACACCATTGGGCCGCAGGGTTCCCAAGCGGAATATGAGATGCTGTTCCTGCAACCTTTGGGAGACATCGTAGTGGCACTGCAGGAGGCTCAAGATGGACATGTCGTCTGAGGAATGGGAGGGGGTGTTGAAACAGTTCGCGACTGGGAGGCGCAGTTGTTCAGTGCGAACTAAGTGTAGGTATTCTGCAAAGCGGTCCCCAAGCCTCCACTTGGTTTCCCCAATGTAGAGGATGCCACAACGCGAGCAGTGGATGCAGGAGACCACATTGGCAGATGTGCAAGTGAACATCTGCTTGAGGTGGAAAGTGTTCTTAGGGCCTGGGATGGGGAGTGAGGGGAGTGGTGTAGGGGCAGGTGTAGCACTTCTTGCAGTTGCAGGGAACAATGTGCCAGCTGTATTGGGGCTGGAGGGGAGTGCGGAGCAGACAAGGCAGTCACAGAGACAGTGGTCCCTCCAGAAAGCAGATAAGGGTGGGGAGGGAGATATGTCTTTGGTGGAGTCGGATTGAAGATGATGGTTGGAGGATGATACGTTAGATCCAGAGGTTGGTGGCGTGGTACGTGAGGATGAGGGGGATTGTGTTTTGGTTGTTATTGCGGAGAGGGGGCATGAATTACGGGAAATGTGGGAGACGCGGTCAAGGGCGTTCTCGACCACTCTGGGGTCGGGGGGAGGATTTGCGGTCCTTGAAATATTAGGAAACCTGAGATGTATTGGAGTGGAATGCCTCATCCTGGGAGCAGGTGTGGTGGAGGTGAAGGAATTGAGAACAGGGGATGTTATTTTTGCAGGAAGGTGGGTGGGAGGAGATGTATTCTAGGTAGCTGTGTGAATCGGTGAAATAGATATCAGTTTCTAGGTGGTTGCGGGCGATGGAAACAGAGAGGTCCAGGAAGGTGAGACAGGTATTAGAAACAGTCCAGGTGAACAGGTATTAGAAATAGTCCAGGTGAACAGGTATTAGAAACAGTCCAGGTGAACAGGTATTAGAAATAGTCCAGGTGAACAGGTATTAGAAATAGTCCAGGTGAACTTATGGTTGGAGTGGAAGGTGTTGGTGAAGTGGATGAACTGTTCAAGCTCCTGGTGGGAGCACGAGGCGACGCCGATACAGTTGTTAAGTTATTGAGGAAGAGGTGGGTTTCGGGCCAGTGTCGCTACGGAAGAGGGACTGTTCCATGCAACCCACAAAAAGGCAGGCAAAGCTTGGGCCCATGCGCTGTTTCTTGTGACTGCAGCCCCCTGGCGGCCCACCCGTGGTGGTGCTCATCTTTGCTGCGATCTGCCGGCTCGGTCCCCGAAAGGCAGCATCGGTTCCCCATCTCCGCCCTCCCGACAAACCAACCCTTTAAAGGCGGAAGGCACCCACCCCTTATCATAAAGGTCAGGTTGCGGGGTGGTGGGGGCACGGCGAGAGGGTGCCAGAGGCTGCTTTTATTTTGGCGCAACCCTAATCTGGGGGTTATCTAGCATTCCCGCACCCGCAGAAATAGAGATTATGGGTGCACACCGCTAATTTTGGATTCCTCTTTAGAATAAAAAGTAGAGGGGGAGTGTGAATAGGGTTTTGGGATGGGGGATGGGATAGGGTGTGGGTGTGGGGGTGGGGGTGTAGGTCGGGTTGGGGGAGAGGGGGAAGAAGGTGCCCCTCTCCTTCCATTTAAGGGTGCGTACCCACAATTTGGCCCCTTAGGCTCTTTCCTGTTCTGGTTAGGGTTAGGCCAATGGTGAAGGTGAGGGTTTGGGCTGAGGTTAGGGTGAGGGCTGATGCCTGGCACTCCCTCCATACTGACCCTCTAATATGTATGTACACCCTAAAACACAGAGTTTCCGGTAAATATGCCCTAAATCACAGAGTACTGTGTAAATCAGCCCAAAAAAGAGAGGGCCCTGAAGATAAGCCCTGTAACGCTGAGTTCACTGTAAATAAACCCTAAAACACAGATCACTGTAAACAAACCCAAAGACACAGAAAACTCTGTAAATAAACCATGAAATACAGAAAACCCTGTGAATAAACTCTAAAAACACAGATCTCACTGTCAATTAACCCTAAACACAGATCTCACTACCGACAAACCCTCAATCAGAGAGCTCCCTGTAAGTAAACCCTAACGCAAAGCTAGCTGTAAATAAACCCTAAAACACAGTGCCCTCTGTAAACAAGCTCTAAATCAGAGCTCACTGTAAATATTCCCTAAAACACGGAGATCACTGTAAAAAAGAAACTCAGAACAAAGAGCCACTCGTAAATTTTCCTAAAACACAGAGTCCCTTGTAAAAAGCCCGAAAACACAGAACCTCCTGTAAATAAAACCGAGAGCACAGAACCTTCTGTAAATAAACTATTAAACACAGTAACAAAGTTGCTGGAAAAGCTCAGCAGGTCTGACAGCATCTGTGGAGGAGAAAAATGAGTTAACTTTTCGAGCCTGGGTACCCTTCCATTCTGAGGAAGGGTTGCTGGACCTGAAAAGTTAACTCGTTTTTCTCCTCCACAGATGCTGCCAGACCTGCTGAGCTTTTCCAGCAACTTTGTTTTTGTTCCTGATTTACAGCATCCACAGTTCTTTTGGTTCTTATTAAACACGGAACCCACGTTAGATAAAACCTAAAGCACAGAGCTCAAGTACATAAAGTACATAACCATAAACGCACAGCCCCCAGTAAATAAGATTTAGGGCTGAGGCTAGGTTTCATGTTTATGCAAGTGTGAACATTAGGGCTGAGGCTAGGCTTAGGTTTAAAGCTGGTGTTATCTCTGAGGGTAGCGTAGAAGAAAGCAGCTTTGCATTCCCAGAGACAGAGCTGAGGGAGAGCATTTGTGTATTCCATAGGAGGCACGGGAACCATTGTAACCTTAACAGATCAAATAATATGACAGATTAGTTTACAATTAAAGATCATTGTGACTGTGGTCACAAGGTGAAGAGCTGGATGAACGCAGCAGGAAAAGCAGCAACAGAGGAGCAGGAAAGCTGACGTTTCGGGCCGAGACCCTTCTTCAGAAATGGGGGAGGGGAAGGGGGTTGTGAGAGGAGAGGCCGATAGAAGACGGATAGAGGAGAAATTAAGTGGGAGGACGGGATAGGTGGGAGGAAGGACAGGTTAGGGAGGCAGGGACCAGCTGGGCTGGTTTTGGAATGCGGTCAGGGGATGGGAGATTTTGAAGTTTGTCAAGTCCACATTGACACCATTGGGGTACAGGGTCCCTAACCTGTCATTCCTCCCACCTCAAAACCCAGCCCCATCTCCTACCTACTAACCTCATCCTGCCCCCTTGGCCTGTCCATCCTCCCTGGACTGACCTATCTCCTCCCTAACTCCCACCTACATTCACCTGTACTGGCTCCATCCCTGCCTCTTTGGCTGGTCTGTCTCCTCTCCACCGATCTTCTCCTCTATCCATTTTCTGTCTGCCTCCCCCCTCTCCCTATTTATTTCAGATCCCCCTCCCACTACCATTTCTGAAGAAGGGTCTCGCCCAAAACGCCAGCCTTCCTGCTCATTTGCTGCTGCTTGGCCTGCTGTGTTTATCCAGCTCTACACCTTGTTAACCCTGTAAATATGCTCTCAAGCACAGACACCCCTTTAAATAAATCCTAAGAAGGGTCATTCAGGAAATAAAATGTAAAAGAAACCATAAAAGCCAGAGTCCCTGTAAATAAAGTGTAAAACATAGAGCTCCGAGTAAATAAATCCTGAAACACAGTGCCCCCTGCAAATCCTCCCTTAAACTAAGCCTCCTGCAAATAAACTCGCAGAGGCGACTGTAAACAAACCCCAAAACACAGGACCTCCAGTTAATAAAGCCTAAAACAGAAGGCCCACTGTAAATCAACATGAAAAAACACAGCTCCCACTGCAGCACTGCGAATTAGTCGGATTGAGTTAGTACCTCAGTCAGCAAGTCAGTTCTGAGGCAGGGCCTCTTTGTCAAAGAGTCAGATTTGAGGGAGTACCATTGGATGATGGTTATTGCAGCACTGTGAGAGTACTGGAGCGAGAGAGCACCTCACTGTCAGAGGGTCAGTACTGAGGGGGTACCTCACTGTCAGCGAATCAGTACTGAGGGAGTACGTCACTGTCAGACGGTCAGTACTGAGGGAGTACCTCACTGCCAGAGAATCAGTACCGAGGGAGTACCTCACTGTCAGATGGTCACTACTAAGGGAGTACCTCACTGTCAGAGAATCAGTACTGTGGGAGTACCTCACTGTCAGAGGGTCAGCATTGAGGGAGTTCCTCACTGTCAGACAATCAGTACTGAGGGAGTACCTCACTGTCAGAGGGTCAGTACCGAGGCAGTACCTCACTGTCAGAGAATCAGTACTGAGGGAGAACCTCACTGTCAGAGGGTCACTACTGAGGGAGAACCTCACTGTCAGAGGGTCACTACTGAGGGAGAACCTCACTGTCAGAGGGTCAGTACTGAGGGAGCACTTCATCTGAGACAGGCAAGAAGGGGTAAGATTAAGGAACCTTGGATGACGAGAGCGGTGGAGCTTCTAGTGAAAAGGAAGAAGGTAGCTTACATAAGGTGGAGGAAGCTAGGGTCAAGTTCAGTTAGAGAGGATTACATGCAGGCAAGGAAGGAGCTCAAAAATGGTCTGAGGAGAGCCAGGAGGGGGCACGAGAAAGGCTTGGCAGAAGGAATCCGGGAAAACACAAAGGCATTTTACACTTACGTGAGGAATAAGAGAATGGTCAAAGAAAGAGTAGGGCCGATCAGGGATAGCATAGGGAACTTGTGTGTGGAGCCTGAGGAGGTAGGGGAAGCCCGAAATGAGTTTTTTGCTTCTGTCTTTACGAAAGAAACCAACTTTGTAGTGAATGAAACCTTTGAAGAGCAGGTGTGCATGCTGGAATGGATAGAGATAGACGAAGCTGATGTACTGAAAATTTTGTCAAACATTAAGATTGACAAGTCGCCAGGCCCGGATCAGATTTGTCCTCGGCTGCTTTGGGAAGCGAGAAATGCAATTGCTTCGCCACTTGCGAAGATCTTTGCATCCTCGCTCTCCACTGGAGTCGTACCTGAGGACTGGAGAGAGGCAAATGTAATTCCTCTCTTCAAGAAAGGAATTAGGGAAATCCCTGGCAATTATAGACCGGTGAGTCTCACGTCTGTCGTCTGCAAGGTGTTAGAAAGGATTCTGAGGGATAAGATTTATGACCATCTGGAAGAGCATGGCTTGATCAAATACAGTCAACACGGCTTTGTGAGGGGTAGGTCATGCCTTACAAACCTTATCGAGTTTTTTGAGGATGTGACTAGAAAAGTTGATGAGGGTCGAGCTGTGGATGTGGTGTATATGGACTTCAGTAAGGCATTTGATAAGGTTCCCCATGGTAGGCTCATTCAGAAGGTCAGGAGGAATGGGATACAGGGGAACTTAGCTGCTTGGATACAGAATTGGCTGGCCAACAGAAGACAGCGAGTGGTAGTAGAAGGAAAATATTCTGCCTGGAAGTCAGTGGTGAGTGGAGTTCCACAGGGCTCTGTCCTTGGGCCTCTACTGTTTGTAATTTTTATTAATGACTTGGACGAGGGAATTGAAGGATGGGTCAGCAAGTTTGCAGACGACACAAAGGTCGGAGGTGTCGTTGACAGTGTAGAGGGCTGTTGTAGGCTGCAGCGGGACATTGACAGGATGCAGAGATGGGCTGAGAGGTGGCAGATGGAGTTCAACCTGGATAAATGCGAGGTGATGCATTTTGGAAGGTCGAATTTGAAAGCTGAGTACAGGATTAAGGATAGGATTCTTGGCAGCGTGGAGGAACAGAGGGATCTTGGTGTGCAGATACATAGATCCCTTAAAATGGCCACCCAAGTGGACAGGGTTGTTAAGAAAGCATATGGTGTTTTGGCTTTCATTAACAGGGGGATTGAGTTTAAGAGTCGTGAGATCTTGTTGCAGCTCTATAAAACTTTGGTTAGACCGCACTTGGAATACTGCGTCCAGTTCTGGGCGCCCTATTATAGGAAAGATGTGGATGCTTTGGAGAGGGTTCAGAGGAGGTTTACCAGGATGCTGCCTGGACTGGAGGGCTTATCTTATGAAGAGAGGTTGACTGAGCTCGGTCTCTTTTCATTGGAGAAAAGGAGGAGGAGAGGGTACCTAATTGAGGTATACAAGATAATGAGAGGCATAGATAGAGTTGATAGCCAGAGACTATTTCCCAGGGCAGAAATGGCTAGCACGAGGGGTCATAGTTTTAAGCTGGTTGGTGGAAAGTATAGAGGGGATGTCAGAGGCAGGTTCTTTCCGCAGAGAGTTGTGAGAGCATGGAATGCGTTGCCAGCAGCAGTTGTGGAAGCAAGGTCATTGGGGTCATTTAAGAGACTGCTGGACATGTATATGGTCACAGAAATTTGAGGGTGCATACATGAGGATCAATGGTCGGCACAACATTGTGGGCTGAAGGGCCTGTTCTGTGCTGTACTGTTCTATGTTCTATGTTCTATGTTCTATTATCAGAGGGTCAGTACTAATGGAGGACCTCACTGTCAGCGAATCAGTACTGTTGTCATGTTCGTTTTCGGAGACCCTCACGGATTTGTTGCAATAACAAGACACTGACCTGTTTCGGAAAACACGAATCCTTTTATTACCAAGCAAATACAAGCTGTGGAGAATCACAGTACTTAACCCGGCACAGAGCGCAGAGTCTCGCAGGTAATTCTCCCCGAGCAGCGGACAGTCCCCGCTCTTCATACTTTACAAAATACATGATACATAAAATAATTACACATTTTACAATGACATGATACCTAAAATAATGACTACAACAGACAAAGACAGGATACCAAACAATTATTACATCAAGAACGTGAAAGACCAGGATGTAGTCCCGAAGATAATAAAATGTGAGGCTGGATGAACACAGCACATCTCAGGATGCTGCTGGACTTGCTGTGTTCGTCCAGCCTCGCATTTTATTATCTTGGATTCTCCAGCATCTGCAGTTCCCATTTTCACAGGATATAGTATCGATTGCTCTTGAAGTGGCTGCTGATGGCATGAGGCGATTTCAAGTTGTTATCCGGACAGATTGTTCTAACCAGACACACTGGCAACTTGAAATCACAAATTCAGTGCCCTGGCCCCTTTGTCAGCGACAGAAATTGCATGCTTTAGAAGTTTCACACCTTTACAAATGTTCCCCACCGAACCCTATTTGACACAGTTTAATTCTAATTGTATTCAGTCAGGAAGCTTAAGACAGTGTCTGCATACCGATGTGTGGGAAGACAAAGAGTTACAAAAGTTTTACACTGAATTCCTAGCTGGGCAGGAAGCTTCAGGGCAGTGCCTGCATCCCTGTGCGTAGGCAGATGAAAGACTTTAATTTGTAGAAGTATAGAAATCAATGGGATGTTATACAATAACATCTCATTGTGAGAGTACCTCATGGTCAGAGGGTCAGTACCGTAGACGTGCAGTGTTGTCTGACTGCCAATCGGGTCAGGACTGAGGGCTCTTACAGGGACAGGACTGAGGTATTTGAAATAGGGCAATGACTGGTGTGGATCCTTTTTATTTTTTTAAAATTAGACGACACCAGAAAGATTATCAACCCGATGTGATTTGATTGGGCTGACAATCAGTTGATGACAGCAGAAAGGTCAGTGGCCTGATTACCGCGGCCGGGACTTGAGATTTCACTCTTGCCGACCTTCTCATTCTTCTCACTCAATTTCACGGAAGAGCTGTTTTGAGAGAGAGTAGGAACTTTCTGAAAGTGATCGCGGGCCCTAGTCAATATGTATCTAACAGAGACGTGGTAAAGCAGAAACTTGTTTGATGTCCCGCCAGCTATTCAAGTCCTGGGAGACGTTTGCTGAGGGCTGATTAATATTATAATTATTCATAGTTTCGGGTGACACGATGGATGGGAAGATATTGTTCTGAATAGATTAGAAAATTAACATAGTCAGGGATTGACTCTGATGTAGCCACAGGTTTGGACACTGTCAGCAACACGAGTTCAAACTGTGAAAAGGCAGTAATGCGTGGAAGGAACATTTTAATTTATAGTCTCCCTTTATTCGTGAAAAGTATGGCAAGATCATAAATGAATGAATGAAATGCGTAACAGTAAACAGAGGACCCTAGTGAGTGGTCAGTAAAGTTATGAATGAATGAGAGCGCGATCGTGGTCACATGGAGCGCTGTGGGTACTTCGGTAAAGAGGACCTTCAGTGCAACAGTAAAGAGGCTTATGATATAATGTCACAGAAAAACCACACAAAAGGATATTTGAAGGCGATTGGCCCTGTATCACTAAAGACACACCAGCCAACCTCCGGAAGCCTTGTTAAGTGCTAACCGATATGAGTAAACAGGGCAGACCACAGGATATTCAGGGCCAAAGGTTACAAGATTAACAAGTGACCACTTTTCTGAAGAAGGATCTCGGCCCGAACCGTCAGCCTTCCTGCTGCTTGGCCTGCTGTGTTCATCCGGCTCGACACCTTGTTCTCTCAGACCACGTGAGCGAACGAGTTTGGCGTGTTTGAGTCTGACTGGTAAATATGTGATACACAACCATTTGATGTTACTGACTGCCTGGTGAATTGAAAACTGAAATAACTGCGGATGCTGCAAATCAGGAACAAAAACAAAGTTTCTGGAAAAGCCCAGCAGAACTGAGGGAGGTTCTGTGGAAGGGTCACCGAACCGGAACCGGTTAGCTCTGTTTTTCAGCTGACAAATGCTGCCTGACCTGCTGAGCTTTTGCAGCAACTTTGTATTTGTTTTCTGATTTGCAACATCCGCAGTTCTTTGGGTTTTTACTCAGTGTTTTCGGGTTTATTTACAGGGCGCTCTTTATTTATCGCGAGCTCTGTCTTTTAGGGTTTATTTGTGAAGGGCCCTGTCTTACAGATAGTTCACAGGTCGGCTCAGTGTTCGGGTGCATGAAGAGGTGCGCTGTGTTTTCGGCTTTATTCAGCCGTGTCTTTTCCTCTCAACTTCGTGGGGGATGTGTGTTCGAGTTCATTTTAAAGGGGTCTGAGTATTTGAGTGTACACTTGTAGGGGGCTCTGTGTTTTACAGTGTCCTGTATGTTTTTGACTTAATTTACAGGGTAGATCTGTGATTTATGGCTTCTATACAGGGGGCTCTGTGTTGCAGTGCTTATACACTGGCGGGGGGGAGTTCTCTGTTTTCGGGTTTATTTACAATGAGGCCTGTGTTTTAGGGTTATTTACAAAGAGCTCTGTGATTTAAGGTTTACATGAAAAGGCTGTATTCTAAGGTTTATTTTCAGAAGGCTGCCTGGTTTATTTACAGTGAGCAGCGTAGTTTAGGATTTATTTCCAGTGAGCTCTAGGTTTTAGCATTTATTTACAGGAGGATTTTCATTTCATGATTTTGTTACGGTTGGGTCTTTGTTTAAAAAAACCCCTGAAACAATGAGCTCCACGTCTCATGGTTTATTTACAGTCCCATCTGTGTTTTTGAGTTTATTTGCAGAGCATTCTGTGTTTTTGGGTTTATTTCCAGGAGGCTCTCTGTTTTAGCGTTTGTTTGCAGGATCCTCTGTGTTTTAAGATTTAATTTACATGGGTGTTTTTACTGCTTATTTGCATGGGTACTCTCTGTTTGAGGCACTGGCTGAGTACTGACCTTCTGACAATGTGGTGCTCATTCAGATCTGACCCTCCAGCAATGAGGTACTGTGTCAGAACTGATCCACTGACAGTAAAGCACAGCCCCCTCAGTTCTGACCCTCTGACAGAGCTGCAATCGTTCAGGACTGAACTTCTGATCATGTTGTACTCCATCAACTCTGAACCCAATGCATTGAGGTACTGACTCAGTATTTACTGTGTGCAACGAATATACTCACTCAGAACTAACCCTCTAGCAATGTGAGCCTGCCTCAGAACTAACCCTGTAACAATGAGGCACTGACCTCAGCTCCAAATCTCTAATTACGTGACTCTCCCCAGTTTTGAGGCACTCCTTCCGTACTGACCCACGAACAATGCGGCACACACTCAAGAATGATCCTTCAATGAGGTATCACCTTATAACAGAGCTACTGACATCAAGGCCCTCTCTTTGGACTGTGTCTGATAATGAGGCACTGACTTGGCTCTGACCCTCTGACAATGAGGCATTC
>NW_026728736.1:67500-285000 GCF_030684315.1 Stegostoma tigrinum
AGGAAGCAAATGAATGGATGACTAGTGGCGTATAAAAACGAAGTGTGAAGAAACGGTGGTGGCCAATATTGGAGAGAATATCAAGATATTCCACAGGTACATGAAGCAGGAGAATAACCAGGGAAAGAGTAGCGCCAGTTAGAAACCGGGGTGTACACGGGGTGAGGGAGCAATCTGTGTTCAGAACTGAAGGGCATTGATACAGTAGACAAGTCCCTCCCATCTACTCTCCCTTCAAGGAGGAGCATTCATGTCTATAAAGCAGGAAGATGCAGTGTGAAATTGAAATTTTTGGCTGGTTTAAAAGTGAACAAATCCCCACGCCCAGATGAGTTGTTTCCAAGACTGCTGTGGGAGAAGAGAAAGAAAATCTCTTCAGAGATGGTAGGAACTGCAGATGCCAGAGAATCTGAGGAAACAAGGTGCAGAGCTGGATGAGCGCAGCAGCCCAAGCAGCATAGAGGAACAGGATGGCTGATGTTTTGAATCTGGACCCTTCTTCAGAAATGGAGCAGGGCAAGGGGATTCTGAAATAAATAGGGAGAGAAGTGGAGGCGGATCGAAGATAGGTGGAGAGGAGACAGACAGTTCAAAGAGACGGGGATGGAACCACTGAAGAAGAGTGCAGGTGGGGAGATAGAACATAGAGCAATACAGTGCAGAACAGGCCGTTCGGTCCTTGATGTTGCGCTGACCTGTGAACTAATCGAAGCCCATCCCCCGACACTATCCCTTCATCATCCATATGCTTATCCAAGGACTGTTTAAATGCCCCTAACTACATTGGCAGGCAGGGTGTTCCATGCCCTTACCACTCTCTGAGGAAAGAACCTGCCTCTGACAGCTGTCTTAAATCTATCACCCCTCAATGTGTAGCTGTGCCCGCTCGCACCAGCTGATGTCATCATCCTCGGAAAAAGACTCTCACTGTCCACCCTATCTAATCCTCTGATCATCTTGTATGTGTCTATTGAATCCCCTCTTAGTCTTCTTCTCTCCAATGAGAACTGACCAAGCCCCTCAGCCTTTCTTCATAAGGCCTTTTCTCCAGACCAGGCAACATCCTGGTAAATCTCCTCTGCACCTTTTCCAATGCTTCCACATCCTTCCTGTAATGGGGCGACCAGAACTGCATGCAATATTCCAAAATGAGACCGCACTAGCATTTTGTACAGTTGCAGCGTGACATCTCGGCTCCGGAACTCATTCCCTCTACCAATGAAACCTAACGCACTGTAAGCCCTCTCAACAGCACCATCAACCTGGGTGGCAACTTTCAGGGATCTATGTACATGGACACCAAGATCCCTCTGCACATCCACACTGCCCAGAATCTTTCCATTGACCCAGTATTCTGCCTTCCTATTATTCTTCCCAAAGTGAATCACCTCACATTTATCCGCATTGAACTCCATTTGCCACCTTTCAACCCAATTCTGCAGTTTATCCAAGTCTCCCTGCAACCTGCGACATTCTTCCACACTGCCCACCACTCCGCCAACTTTAGTGTCACCTGCAAACTGAGTAATCCATCCACCTGTGCCTGCATCCAAATCATTTATAAAAATGACAAACAGCAGTGGTCCCAAAACAAAGCCTTGTGCACACCACGAGCGAATTGACTCCAGGCTGAATATTTTCCATCAACCACCACTAGTTGCCTTCTTACAGAAAGCCAGTTTCTAATCCAAACTGCTAAATGTCCCTCAATCCCATGCGTCCATATTTGGTCGAATGGCCGACCACGTGGAACCTTATCAAAGGCTTCACTGAAGTCCATGTACACCACGTCAACGGCCCTTCCCTCGTCCACATGCTTGGTCACCTTCTGAAAACTCACTGAGGTTTGTGAGACACGACTTGCCCTTGACAAATCCATTTTGATGATCTCCAATCAAATTGGTGCTTGCTTGATGTTTATAAATCCTATCTCTTCTCATCCTTTACAAAACTTTTCCAACAACAGACGTAAGGCTCACTGGTCTATAATCACCTGGGTCATCTCTCCTGCCCTTCTTGAACATTTGCACCCCTCCAGCCCTCTGGTACGAAATCTGTAGAAAATGAAGACTCAAAAATCAAGGCCAAAGATCAAGAGGATAGGAGATGGTGGTGGGGCTTGATGTGGGAGGAGGGGATAGGAGGGAGAAAAGACAGGTTCAGGAGGCGGGGATGAGCTGGGCTGGTTTTGGAATGCAGTTGTGGGGAGGGGTGATTTTGAAGCTTGTGAAGTCCACATTGATAGCATTGGGCTGCAGGGTTCCCAAGCAGAATATGAGGTGCCCTTCCTGCAACCTTCGGGTGGCATCATTGCGGCACTGCAGGAGGCCCAGGATGGACATGTCATCTGAGGACTGCGAGGGGGAGTTGCTTAGTGTGAAGTGAGCATAGGTGATGTGCAAAGCGGTCCCCAAGCCTCCGCTTGGTTTCCCTGATGTTGAGGAGGCCACAATGAGAACAGCAGATGCAGCTACCACATTAGTGGCGCCGATACAGTCATCAATGTAACGGAGGAAGAGGTGGGGTTTAGGGCCAGTGTAGGTACGGAAGAGGGATCGTTCCATGTAACCTACAAAGAGGCAAGCATAGCTTGGGCCCATGTGGATACCCTGGCCACCCGCTTTGTCTGTAGGAAGTGGGAGGATTTGAAAGAGAAGTTTTAGTTTTCAAGGACCGCAACTCCACACTCCACCCCCCGCAGTGGTCGAAAACACCCTCGACTGGGTCACCCGCATTTCCCACAACTCACCCCTCACACCCGCTCCCCATAAAACAACCAAAACAGAGTCCTTCTCGCCCTCACGTACCACCCCACCAACCTTCGGATTCAATGCATCATCGCCGACACTTCTGCTATCTGCACTCTGACCCCACCACCAAAGACATTTTTTCCCTCCCCACCCTTACGTGACTCCCTTATGCGCCCCACACTCCCCTCCATCACCCCGTACATGCGGCACTTTTTCCTGCAACTGCAGGAAGTGCTTCACCTGTCTCGATACCTCCCCCCTCACCCCCATCCCAGGCCCCAAGAAGAAATTCCACATCAAGCAGATGTTCACCTGCACATCTGCTAATGTGATATACTGTATTCGCTGTTCCCATTGTGGCCCCCTCTACATCAGGGAAACCAAGCGGAGGCTTGGGGACCTTTGCAAGTCACCGATGCATGAAAGAACTGCACCTACCAGTCGCGAACCGTTTCAACTCTCCCTCCCAATCCTCAGATTACATGTCCATCCTGGGTCTCCTGCAGTGCCACCTGAAGATTGCAGGAGCAGCGCCTCATATTCCGCTTGGGAACCCCACAGCTCAGTGGTATCAATGTGGACTTCACAAGCTTCAAAATCTCCCCTCCTGCTCCTGCAACCCAAAACCAACCCACCTATTCCATCCTGCCACCTCAAGCCCCACCCCCACCTCCTACCTACTAACCTCTTCCCACCGCCTTGACCTGTTCGTCCTATCTGAACTGACCTGTCTGCTTTCCACCTGCACTCCATCCCTGCCTCTTTGACCTGTCTGTCTCCTGTCCACCTATCTTTTCCTTTATCCAACTTCTATCTGCCTCCCGCTCTCTCCCTATTTTTCAGAACCCCCTCTCCCTCCCCCATTTCTGAAGAAGTGTCTAGGCCTGAAACGTCAGCCTTCCTGTTGCTCAGATGCTGCTTGGCCGGCTGTTTTCGTCCAGCTGTACACCTTGTTACCTCAAAGAAAATCTCAGTGGCCCTGACCAGTTTTTCATTTCCTCTCACAAGGGAAGCACCAGAGGGTTGGAGAACAGAATGTGGTTTGACTTATCAAGATAAATGCAAAACTATTCAATTCCAGTGGAGGTTTGAGATGCAGTGTTGATGTTTGTTCTATGTAGTAGCCTGGCCTTAACTTGTCCTGTTGTGAGATGTAATTTGAAGGGGATGCTGTGCTTTTTTTTTCTCGTTTTGGTACGGTATGTGTTACTTTACCTTGTCAGCCTATTTTATAGAGTCATGGTCGTACAGCGTGGAAATGAGCCCTTGGGTCCAACATAATCCCAAACTAAACTAGTCCCAACTGCCTCTTCCTGGCCCATATCCCTCCAACCGTGTCCTATTTATAAACCTCGATCAGGTCACCTTTCATCCCCCTTTGCTCCAGTGAAAAAAGTTCCAGCTGACCCAACCTTCCTTTATCACTGAAACCTTCCATGCTCAACAACGATCTGGTAAATTTCTTCTGTACCCACTCTTGCTTAAAAATATCCTTCCTATAACAGGGCAACTATAAATTTGTACTGTAGAAATCTTCAAGACTAGAAAAACATAAAAGCATACAAACTAGGAAATGAAGGGATCAAATTGTAGTTCAGCAAGTGGAAAAATGGAAGTGGCTTGAGTGCACCATGTTCTGGACTAACGTGCACTGTAGTTCTGAAAGGGCATTGCACCGGTGTGGGTGAAAAGTTGGAGATGAAATAGTGACTTGAATCTTCAAGTATGCTGTCTCTCCAATTGATGTTGGAAACTCCTTCCTGTTTCGAATGACGAATCTCAGGGATCGCTGCTGTTGTCTAGCTGATAGCCAGCCTTCAAACTGTTTCAAAGAGGAAAAGAACAAAGAAAATTACAGCACAGGAACAGGCCCTTTGGCCCTCCAAGCTTGCGCCGTTCCAGATCCTTTATGTAAACCTGTCGCCTATTTTCCAAGGATCTGTTCGCTTTGCTCCCTGCCCATTCATGTTTCTGTCTAGATACATCTTAAATGACGCTATTGTGCCTGCCTCTACCGCCTGCGTTGGCAATGCGTTTCAGGCACCCACGACTCTCTGCATAAAGAACTTTCCACGCGTATGCCTTGAACTTTTCCCCTCTCACCTTGAAATTGTGACGACCAGTAATTGAGTCCCCCCACTCTGGGATAGAAAGCTTCTTGTTATCCACCCTGTCTATACCTCTCATGATTTTGTCGACATCAATCAGATCCCTCCCCTTCAATCTCCATCTTTCTCATGTAAATAATCCCAATCTACTCAACCTCTCTTCATAGCGAGTGCCCTCCATACCAGGTAACATCCTGGTGAACCTCCTCTGCACCATCTCCAAAGCATTCACATCCTATTGGTAATGTGGCGACCAGAACTGTACGCCGTATTCCAAATGTGAACCAAAGTCCTATAAAACTGCAACATGACGTGCCAAATCTTGTACTTGATACCCTGTCTGATGAATGAAAGCATGCCGTATGCCTTCTTGACCACTCTATTGACCTGCATTGCCACCGTCTGGGTGCAATGGACCTGAACACCCAGATCTCTCTGTGCATCAATTTTCCCCAGGCCTTTTCCATTCACCGTACAGTTCGCTCTTGAATTGGATTTTCCAAAATGCATCACCTTGCATTTGCCCGGATTGAACTCCATCTGCCATTTCTCCACCTAACTCTCCAATCTGTCTATATTCTGCATTCTCCAACAGTCCCCTTCGCTATCTGCTCCTATCTGTTTCGCATTGGTTTTGCACAGAACTACATTTCTGTTCTATTTTTGCTAGTTAATTGTTTCAAATTAGTTGCTGTTCTTTGTAAATCACAATCATGAATGCACATCAAAGCAGTGGGGAGAGGGGGAGAACGGATTTGAGACGTCATGAAGTCTGGGATTTGTTATAATCCATAAATATTGTCAATATAATTTTTAAAATTCACGAGCATGTCATTGATGTTGCTTTCTTGGGCTGCATTTGCTATCCATCCAGAATTGCTGTTAAGAAGGTTGTGGAGAATTGGCCTGTTGAATAGCTGCAATGCACGTGGTATGAATATATTGATGAAATACTGAGGACAGGAGATGAATTGCTTTTACTCAGTGGAAATGAAGTCACAGTCATACATTTCCAGATCAGGATTCTGCTGATTTTGACAGGGAACATGCAGATTCTGGAGCTGCTGTTTAAATATTTTTGGGTGGTAGGGATCACACAATTATCAGGTACTGTGGAAGGAGTTTGATGAATTGGTGCATTGTCTCGTTGTAACTCCCCATCTCAAACAACAGTTAACTCTAGATCCATTGTTAATTGTAAATTTTCAGTTCAACCAAAAGGAAAAAAAGTATTGAGGGATATGGACCAAAGGCAATATGGAGGTAGGCCACAATTACGTTATAATCTCATTGGATGGTAGAAAGTGTTTGAAGGGTTGAATGGCCTACTTGTTTTCCTATATCCTTACATAAGAAGGGGGATCAATCAATGGGATGTTTTGACTGCATTGCTGTCGTTTATCGATAGTGTTGTCGGAGTCGCACTCGTTGAGCTGAGTGAAGAGTATTTCATTGACACCCGGATTTGGAGTTTATCGGCAGTGGACAGATGTTGAGAAGTCCAAAGTGAGTTACTTGCCGTAGAATCTATTGTCTCTGATCTACGGTTCCAGTCGCATTGATTAACATAGATCCGAGAACACTTCAGCAGAGGAACAGGCCCTTTGGCGTGCAATGTTGTGCCGAACATGGTGCCAAATTTAGCTAAAGCCTTCTGAATGTCCTTGATTCATATCCCTACATTGCTTGTATATTCATGTACTTATATAAAAGTGTCTTAAACGGCCCTATTGTACCTGCTTCCACAGCCACCCCAGCAGTGCTTTTCAGACTCCGACCACTCTCTGTATATAAGAATTGTCTCTGACATCTCCTTTGAACTTTCCCCCTCTCACCTTAAATACATGCCCCCAGTTTTAGACATTTCAAATCTGGGAGAAGGGTTACAGTCAGAATCTGTCTATGCATGTCATAAATTTGTAAACCTCTATCAAGTCTTCCCTCAACGTCTGCAGAGAAAATAGCCTGAGTCTTTCCAGCCTCCTCTTTCTAGCTCAAGCCCTCAAATCCAGGTAACCTCTTTTGCACGCTATTCAAAACCTCCACATCCTTCCTGTAACATGACGACCAGAATTGGATACGATTCTTAAGAGTGCAATACTTAAGGCCTAACCAACGTCTTCTAAAGCTGGAACATGACATCCTGATTCTTGTGCTCGATTCCCCAACTAATAAAGGCAAGCATGCCATGCGTCTTCTTTACCACTCTATCAACTTGTGTGGCCCCTTTGGGGGAGCGATGAACTGAATCCCAAGATCCCTGTATACACAAATGCTGTTCAGGGTCCTGCCATTAACTGTATATTTTTCCTTAACATTTAATTTCCCAAAGTGGAGCACTTCACACTTAATGGATTAAAATTCACTTGACATTTCTGCAACTGATCTGTATCCTTCTGTATCCTTTTATGACTTTCTACCCTAACTACCACTCTACCAATCATTCTATCGCCTACAAACTTACGAACCCATCCATCTATATTTTCACCTCGGTCATTTTATATATACCACAACAGCAGAGGTCCCAGTACAGATCCCTGCAGAACAGAATAGTCCTGGATGTGCAGCCTGAAAAGCACCTTTCCACCACCACCCTCTGTCTTCTCTGGGCAAGCCAGTTGTGAATCCAAGCAGTTGAGTGACCACAGACCCCATGGATCTTAATCTTCTGGATGATCCTACCGTGAGGCACCTTGTTGAAAGCCTTGCTAAAATCCCTGTCGACAATATCCACTACTCTACCTTCAATGATCACATTAGTTACCTCCTGAAAAAATTCGATCAAGTTAGTAAGACATGACCTGCCCTGCACAAAGCCATGCTGACTGTCCCTAATTGGGCCATGCTGTTCCAAATACAGATAAATACAATCCCTAAGAATTCTGTCCAATAGCTTCCCAATGAACGATGAGAGACTCACTAGTCTCTAGTTTCCTGGATTGACCCTATTTTCCTTCTTGAACAGAAGAAGAACATTTAGCAACTTGCTCGTCCTCCAGTACCCCTCCAGTGGCGACCAAGGATACAAAGATATTGCTGAATGCCCTGACAATCTCCTCTCTCACCTCGCTCAAAACCCTTGAGTAGATACCATTGGGTCCTGAGGACTTATCCACCTTAATGCTCTTTCTTGATCTCAAAATGCTGTTATCATATGAGCATGCTCCACACAAATCCCACTATCCTCCACACCCTTCGCCTGAGTGAATAGTGATGCAGAGTACTCATTTAGGATTTTGCCCACATCCTCTGCTTCCGTACACAAGTTCCCTCCTTTATCCTGAATGGTCCTACTTTCTCCCTGTTTATCCTCTTAGAATGCCTTGGGATTTCCTTTAACCCTCCTTGCCTCCATTTCATCGCC
Source organism: Stegostoma tigrinum (assembly GCF_030684315.1). NCBI lineage: Eukaryota > Metazoa > Chordata > Chondrichthyes > Orectolobiformes > Stegostomatidae > Stegostoma > Stegostoma tigrinum. Next base: position 75,723 of record NW_026728736.1, read on the forward strand.
CTTTCTTTTTCTGCTTTCTTTATGTCAGCCCTGTTCTATTTTAGCTTCCTGAACCTGGCGTATTTTTGATTTTCCCTTTTGACTAACTTCACAACCTCCCCAATTATCCAAGGGTCTTTACCTTGCCATCCTTGTCCTTCCTCCTTTCTGATCCTAAACTCATAAGCAGGCCTTCAAACAATTCCCATATGGCAAATGTGACAGCTCCTCCCAATTAACACTCCCCAGCTCCTACCTAAAATTGATATAATTTACTCTCCCCCAAGGTCCTGACTTATCCTTCTTCATAGCAATCTTAAAATTGAAGGAGTTGTGATCACTATTTCCAACATGCTTTCCCACCCTTCTCACCGGTTACCTGACCAGGACAAAGACCAGTATGGCCCATCTTCTATCCATGTATTGTGTCAAGAAACTCTCTTGGATAGAATTAACAAATTCAGCCTCATTTAAAAATAATCGGAACTGCAGATGCTGGAGAATTCCAAGATAATAAAATGTGAGGCTGGATGAACACAGCAGGCCAAGCAGCATCTCAGGAGCACAAAAGCTGACGTTTCGGGCCTAGACACCTCATCAGAGAGGGGGATGGGGAGAGGGAACTGGAATAAATAGGGAGAGAGGGGGAGGCGGACCGAAGATGGAGAGTAAAGAAGATAGGTGGAGAGAGTTTAGGTGGGGAGGGAGGGAGGGGATAGGTCAGTCCAGGGAAGACGGACAGGTCAAGGAGGTGGGATGAGGTTCGTCGGTAGATGGGGGCGCGGCTAGGGTTGGGAGGAAGGGATGGGTGAGAGGAAGAACCGGTTCGGGAGGCAGAGACAGGTTGGACTGGTTTTGGGATGCAGTGGGTGGGGGGGAAGAGCTGGGCTGGTTGTGTGGTGCAGTGGGGGGAGGGGACGAACTGGGTTGGTTTAGGGATGCAGTAGGGAAAGGGGAGATTTTGAAACTGGTGAAGTCCACATTGATACCATGAGGCTGCAGGGTTCCCAGGCGGAATATGAGTTGCTGTTCCTGCAACCTTCGGGTGGCATCATTGTGGCAGTGCAGGAGGCCCATGATGGACAGGTCATCTAGAGAATGGGAGGGGGAGTGGAAATGGTTTGCGACTGGGAGGTGCAGTTGTTTGTTGCGAACTGAGCGGAGGTGTTCTGCAAAGCGGTGTCCAAGTCTCCGCTTGGTTTCCCCAATGTAGAGGAAGCCACACCGGGTACAGTGGATGCAGTATACCACATTGGCAGATGTGCAGGTGAACCTCTGCTTAATATGGAATGTCATCTTGGGGCCTGGGATAGGGGTGAGGGAGGTGGTGTGGGGGCAAGTGTAGCATTTCCTGCGGTTGCAGGGGAAGGTGCCGGGTGTGGTGGGGTTGGAGAGCAGAGTGGAGCGAACAAGGGAGTCACGGAGAGAGTGGTCTCTCCGGAAAGCAGGCAGGGGTGGGGATGGAAAAATGTCTAGACAAGGTGGGGGGGTTCGGATTGTAAATGGCGAAGTACCTGCACAGGCCCCAAACCCCACCTCTTCCTCCGGTACATTGATGACTGTATCGGCGCCGCCTCTTGCTCCCCAGAGGAGCTCGAACAGTTCATCCACTTCACCAACACCTTCCACCCCAACCTTCAGTTCACCTGGGCCATCTCCAGCACATCCCTCACCTTCCTGGACCTCTCAGTCTCCATCTCAGGCAACCAGCTTGTAACTGATGTCCATTTCAAGCCCACCGACTCCCACAGCTACCTAGAATACACCTCCTCCCACCCACCCTCCTGCAAAAATTCCATTCCCTATTCTCAATTCCTCCGCCTCCGCCGCATCTGCTCCCACGATAAGACATTCCACTCCCGCACATCCCAGATGTCCAAGTTCTTCAAGGACCGCAACTTTCTCCCCACAGTGATCGAGAACGCCCTTGACCGCGTCTCCCGTATTTCCCGCAACACATCCCTCACACCCCGCGCCCGCCACAACCGCCCCAAGAGGATCCCCCACGTTCTCACACACCACCCTACCAACCACCGGATACAACGCATCATCCTCCGCCACTTTCGCCATTTACAATCCGACCCCACCACCCAAGACATTTTTCCATCCCCACCCCTGTCTGCTTTCCGGAGAGACCACTCTCTCCGTGACTCCCTTGTTCGCTCCACACTGCCCTCCAACCCCACCACACCCGGCACCTTCCCCTGCAACTGCAGGAAATGCGACACTTGCCCCCACACCTCCTCCCTCACCCCTATCCCAGGCCCCAAGATGACATTCCACATTAAGCAGAGGTTCACCTGCACATCTGCCAATGTGGTATACTGCATCCACTGTACCCGGTGCGGCTACCTCTACATTGGGGAAACCAAGCGGAGGCTTGGAGACCGCTTTGCAGAACACCTCCGCTCAGTTTGCAACAAACAACTGCACCTCCCAGTCGCAAACCATTTCCACTCCCCCTCCCATTCTCTAGATGACATGTCCATCATGGGCCTCCTGCAGTGCCACAATGATGCCACCCGAAGGTTGCAGGAACAGCAACTCATATTCCGCCTGGGAACTCTGCAGCCTAATGGTATCAATGTGGACTTCACCAGTTTCAAAATCTCCCCTTCCCCTACTGCATCCCTAAACCAGCCCAGTTCGTCCCCTCCCCCCACTGCACCACACAACCAGCCCAGCTCTTCCCCCCAACCCACTGCATCCCAAAACCAGTCCAACCTGTCTCTGCCTCCCTAACCGGTTCTTCCTCTCACCCATCCCTTCCTCCCACCCCAAGCCGCACCCCCATCTACCTACTAACCTCATCCCACCTCCTTGACCTGTCCGTCTTCCCTGGACTGACCTATCCCCTCCCTACCTCCCCACCTATGCTCTCTCCACCTATCTTCTTTACTCTCCATCTTCGGTCCGCCTCCCTCTCTCTCCCTATTTATTCCAGTTCCCTCACCCCATCCCCCTCGCTGATGAAGGGTCTCGGCCCGAAACGTCAGCTTTTGTGCTCCTGAGATGCTGCTTGGCCTGCTGTGTTCATTCAGCCTCATTTAAACTCTTGTTGTAAGGGAGTCCCAGTCAATACCGGGGAGGTTAAATTCACTGACTGTGACAACTCTGACTTATTGCATCGTTTCAAAAGCTGCCTACATATTTGTTCCTCAGTGTGTCAGTGGCAACAGGGGAGCAGGCTATTAGTTTAATCTGATCAGAGTGATTGTGTCTATCTTATTTTTGAACGCTACCTCTATTACCTCAGTGGGCAAGCCCTCCAGAATGTCCTCTCCAGGTGCAGATTTAACATTTCCCACAGGTTAGGAGTGCACCTCCTTCTTTTACCTTCCCCTCAATCTTGTCTAAAACAATGAAACCCTGGAACATTGAGCAGCCAGTCCTGTCTCTGTCTCAACCAAGCCCCTGTAATAGCCTCAACATCAGAGACCCATGTACTGATCCAGGCTCTATGCTCATCTGCCTTACCTGTCAGACTCCTTGCAGTGAAATAAACACACTTCAGCTTGTTCGTGCCATCATGTTCATGTACCTGTCTCTGACTGCCATTCTTTTCTGATTTATTGGCCCTAACATGGACCTGCCATCAATTCATCTACTTGCTGACCTGCTGCTCTGGTTCCCAGCTGCCTGCCGGTCTTTAAATCCTCCCAAGTAGCACTAGCAAACCTCCCTGTGAGGGTATTTGTTCCCGTTCAGTTTAGGTGCAAGCCATCCCTCTTACACACGTCACCCCTTGCCCAGGAAGCAGTCGCAATTATCCATGAACCTGAAAGCCTAGCCCAGTACCAGCTCCTTAACCAATGCATTCATTTGTTGCAGCCACTCAGAGATGTCCTTGACCTTGGTACCAGGGAAGCAACACACAGCCCTGGTGTCTCAAATGTGGCTACAGAAACTCTGCCCCCAACGAATGAGTCTCCAACCACGATCACTCACTTGGATTTGCCTGACCCTCTTCCACAGCAGGGCGGTTTGTACCACGGACCTGGCTACTGCTGATTATATAACTGACCCAGTTAGGGTAAGGACATGGAATTTTGTGATATGGTCATATTCTCTCTGGTTGGAGCTGATTGCTGCTTAGCACTTGTATGGTGCAAATGTTACTTATCCTTTATCAGGCCAAGCCTGATCGTTGTCCAAGTCTCACTTTTTTCTCATCGTTGACTTCACTGTTGGAAAAGTCATGAATTCTGCTGGACACCTGGACAATATTCAATGAACATTCATGTCTGCACTTTGGCTCAAATGAAGACATGACTTCAGCCAGTGCAGATATCCCGTGAATGCCACTGACTCAATTTTCTATTCCTCTGCTTCACACCACATTCAATCAGAAGTTGCCTTGGTGGAAATGACAGTGTGCACTTTCCTTCCTTTTCAAGCTCAGGATCTCTGATCATATTTGTGGTAAATCCTGAACGAGGTTACGAGAAGTGTGGCATGATGAAAAGTGAACTGAACCTTCGTGTGCAGCTGTTTGACAGCACTGTCATCCAGATGTTGCATTACTTTGCTGATGCTTGAGAATACATTGAGGTCATAATTGGTCAGGACAATTTGTCTGCCGATTGCGTGATAGGTCATCTTTCTCTGAAATGTGAGTGTCGCGAGTGTTTAAAAATGTACTGGAAAACATTTACTGTTGGTGTGGTGACCTTGGGGCACATTGTTCCAATACAGTTTGTGGGATACTGCCAGGTGCCATGGCATTTGCAGTATCCAGAACATTCAGTCTTGTCATTGCGTGAAATAATTTGAATTGCGTGCTAGTTAAGATCTGTGATGCCTCCTCAGGATGAGGGCAAGAAGATCATCCAGACTGATGCTATGAATGGTGTCATCTGCTCCTACACCTTTTGTTCATAACATCTTGTAATAACTGCCATGTAGCCTGATGAGAAACTAAAGCTCATCTTGATTCATTTGCATTCGAAGGTGCCTATTTTTCCCAAACAAAAGGACCCATCACTGAGCGGGAAGTATGGAGAATGTTATAGACATCAGTGGTGAGATAATGCTGGATCTTGACCAGCAAAACCATTGTTGTGTTGTTGAAATGCAAACAAAAATCTATATGATGTAAACTTTATTCTCAGCTAATCCCATTGTCAAATGACAGATTGTGATGTTGGTAACTGGAAAGCCTCCATTGTTGGAGGACGAGAAGCCGTATCCAATTGAAGCAGCACAGGCTTCTGCGATGACTGTGGAAACCACTGCTTATGCCTTGCTTCAAGCATTGTCAAGGAATGATATTGACTACGCAACACGGATTGCGAGGCGGCTAACGATGCAACAGGACTATGGTGGTGGATTTCACTCGATGCAGGTAAATGCTTGAGATCACAACAACAGGCATTCAGATATTTCCATGGATCATGTTACTAACTGGTGGTTGTTGCAGTTTGCAATCAAACTGGACACTGCATTTTCATCTGCAGGTTGGGTGCATTGGCACAAATTCCAGTTCTTCAGTGGTGTTAATCCTTGGTTAAATTCTTACATGCACTTTGTCTGTGCATCAGTTTTCCTTTTGGCATTGTCCTTGAAAACTACCTGTTTCTGTAAACCTTCACTTACTTGTCATAGGATCATTGAGGGACAGCATAATAGAGTGCTATGGCAATGGAACAGACCCTTCAGCAAATTGTATGTGCCCTCACAAGATGCAAGTCCCGAACTATTCTCATCACATTTCCCAGCACTTGACCCAGAGCCTTGTATGCCTTGGCATCGCAAATGCCCAATCACAGACTTGTTAAATGTTATCACGGTTTCTGACTCTACCACCCACACAGTCGGTGCATTCCACATTCTCACCACAGTTTCGGTGCAAAAACAAGGAAGTTTCCTCAGAGGTAGTAGGAGAATCTGAGAGAACAAGGTGTGGAACTGGATGAACACAGCGGGCCGAGCAGCATCAGAGAAGGAAGAAAGCTGACGTTTCAGATTGAGACCCTTCTTGAAAACCGGGGGAGAAGGGGATTCTGTAAAAAATAGGGAGAAGTCAGGAGGCAGATAGAAGATGGATAAAGGAGAAGATAAGGTGAACTGTCCCGTGCTGTCCACTCACTGTCCCCTGCTCCAGAATCAGAGAATTCTACAGAATTGAACAAGCACTTCATTCCATTGTGTCTGTAACCACTGAAGCCACACTAAGTTGACATTCGGCTCATGATCCAGCAATAGGCCAATTGCCTTGAATGTTATTTCATTTTAAGTGCTGTACCAACCCTTTTTCTTTAATGTGAAAAGATTATCCACCACCTCAACTAAAGTCCCAGACAATGAATTCCAAACACCCAGCACCTTCTGGGTGTCTTTTCTTACCTGAAATTCCTTCTGAGCTTTTAGCTTAAATGTACGTATCTCTTCCTCTACCACCACCACCCCCCGCCACCAACCCCATTATGGACCTTCTTTTTACCTCGCCTATACCCATAATAATCCAAACAATTTTTTCAGGACCTCCTTCAACCTTCTCTACTCGAAAGAAAACAATCCAACCTTATCCAGATAAAACAGTGATGCTCGAGACAATGGAAACTGCAGATGCTGGAGAATCCAAGAGAACATAGTGTGGAGCTGGCTGAACACAACAGGCCAAGCAGCATCTCAGGAGCGCAAAAGCTGATGTTTCAGGCCTAGACCCTTAATCAGAGATCGGCAACAGTGATGCTGCCTGGCCTGCAGTGTTCCTCCAGCTCCACACTGTGTGATCTCAGACTCCACCATTGGCAGTTATTACTAACACAAACTTATCCAGACTCTCCCAAGAGTTAAAATGCTTCACCCCGTCAGAACATCCTGATGAATGTCCTCCACACATGCTCAAATGCAAACACCTCCTTTCTATAATGGAGAGACCAGAACTGCACTGAGCACTTCAGTTGGGGCCTAACCAAAGTCCTGTCCAGCTCTTGAGCCATATGCTTTCTGAACTGTCCTTTTAAGCTGCCATTCCATGTTCAGGAATCTGTGGACGAGTACCCCAAGATCACACCATTCCTCTGACCTTCCTCGTGTCTTGGCATTTCTTTGAATGATTCCTTGCCTTGTTAGTTTGTCCAAATTGCATTACCTGACTGATCAGGGTTAACATTCCATCTACCACTGACCTGCCCATTTGACCAATCTGTAACTGTGGATTCAACTTGCTGTATTTTCCTGGACCCCATGAGCTTTACCTTCTTTGCCACGCTCCCATTTGGGACCCTGTCCAAGTCTTTGCTGAAATCTATTTTCACCACATCAACTCCCTTCTGCACACTCCGTCACCTCTTTGAAAGGATCATCTAGGTTTGTGAGGCATGACCTCCGTCTGACAAAGCTATGCTGACCGTCGCTGATCAAACCCTGCTTCTTTCAAAGAAAATTAAGTCTGCCGTTCAGAATATCTCCAATATTTTCCTATCTACTGATGTGATACTCACCGGTCTGTAATACTCTGCTTCATGTTTGTCACGCATTTTGATAAGTGGAACTATGTTACCTGTTCTCCAGTCCCTTGGTACTTGTGAAAGCTCTGTATGAGGGCGAGTGGAATTTTTTCTCTCATCTCCCTGGGCATCTTGGCATACACCTCATCCAAACCTGGGATTTGTCCAATTTTAAATTCACCAAAACACCTAACATCTCCCCACTCTCTGTTAATTCTGCTCGGGAATTGTGTGCTCCTTCTCACATGTAAAAGCTGATGTGAAGTTCTCATTTAACACCTGACAATTGCTCTCCAGTTCAAACCATTGATTTGCCTCTTCATCCCTAATGAGACTTGGTTTTCCCTGGGTTTTCTCTTTCCCTCTGAGACACTTGTAGAAGATTTTGAGATTCTCCCTCATCCTAATCTTGGTCACCAGTGTTCTGTTGCCCTGTATTTGTTCTCTGAATTGCTATGACGAGATGCCCCTGCACACTATACATCATGATCATGGTGGTTTCTCGCAGATATGGATGACACTCTGACACTCTCCCACTCTCAGGCTGAATTGATCGGCGGCTGTACAGACCGATGCAGCTACCGTAGGCTCTGTTGCACTCGGGGCAGAAGGCAGTCGTGGGAAGGGGTGAGGGAGGTGTTGGTGTGGCTGCATGGCTCCTACTGCTTCCAAAGGCAAGCCTCGAGGTGTTTGATGCCTTCCCAGGTGCTCTTCAGGCTTTGGACCGTCTTAGGCTGGCGATTCCCAGGTGTCTGCAGGAATGTTGCACTTCACCATTGAGGCCTTGAGTTTATCACCGAGTGCTTCCTCTGCACATCTGGGTCTCGCCTGCTGTTTTGAAGCTGGGATGAGAACATGCGGAGAGTCTCGTGTCAGTTATACAGATGAAGTGTCCAGCCCATTGTAGCTGATCGAGGATGGTCAGTGCCTCAGTGCAGGGGATGTTGGCCTGGTTGACGTCAGTGCGTCTACAGGGACTCTTGTTCCCTTGATGACTGTTATACACCTCCCTTTTCCTTTTTATCCTGTCAAAGAACAAAGAAAATTACAGCACAGGAACAGGCCCTTGGGCCCCCCAAGCCTGCGCCAGATCCTATTGAAAGTAGTGTGTTGATGCATTTGTGTAATGATTGTGTTTTGTTTGAGCCCTCACATTGAAAGCAGTGTAAGAATATCTTTGTGCAGCAGGCAAGATTGAGCCTGCATAGACTTGCAAGGTGTTGAAAATTTGCCATTATTTATGAAAACGGTGATAAATTTCCATGATCAACATTTCTGTTACACTGCAATGATGATCCCGTGGCACGTAAAATCAGAAAGATACGATAAAATGAGACTGGGTCATGCCCTAGTCTTGCGGAGTTGGGTCAGCATGCAGGGAGAATGTTTGCCTTTCATGTATATGGAAGTACTGAAATATTTCCATGAATCTAAAAGTCACTTTTTCCTTCATTGAAGGACACAATCATTGCCTTGGAAGTTTCATCACGATGCGACATTGCATTTCTGAAGAGGGAAGAAGAAATCAATATGCAAATTCAATTCCATGTTTTTGGAAGTCCCATTGAGAACACGATTCATTTGCGCCGGCATAATGCTCTGACTGAGAAAGAATTGAAGGTGAGTTTGTTGTTTGGAAGATCACAGCAATTTATGCATCAACTTCTTCATCAATAACGTTCCATTGCTTTCAAACTGCATTTTCCACTCTGCAAGTTAATAACTGTTAGAACAAGCAACAGTCTTGGTAGATGGTCTATGGGGGATGAAATGGCACAAAACCCAATCCATTCAACAACATGGCTGGCACGAGGGGTCATAGTTTTAAGCTGGTTGGTGGAAAGTATAGAGGGGATGTCAGAGGCAGGTTCTTTACGCAGAGAGTTGTGAGAGCATGGAATGCGTTGCCAGCAGCAGTTGTGGAAGCAAGGTCATTGGGGTCATTTAAGAGACTGCTGGACATGTATATGGTCACAGAAATTTGAGGGTGCATACATGAGGATCAATTGTCGGCACAACATTGTGGGCTGAAGGGCCTGTTCTGTGCTGTACTGTTCTATGTTCTATGTTCTATGTTCTAACATAGTGAAATGTGAGGGTGGATGAACACAGCAGGCCAAGCAGCATCTCAGGAGCACAAAAGCTGACGTTTCGGGCCGAGACCCTTCATCAGAGAGGGGGATGGGGTGAGGGTTCTGGAATAAATAGGGAGAGAGGGAGAGGCGGACCGAAGATGGAGAGAAAAGAAGATAGGTGGAGAGGAGAGTATAGGTGGGGAGGTAGGGAGGGGATAGGTCAGTCCAGGGAAGACGGACAGGTCAAGGAGGTGGGATGAGGTTAGTAGGTTGGAGATGGAGGTGCGGCTTGGGGTGGGAGGAAGGGATGGGTGAGAGGATGAACAGGTTAGGGAGGCAGAGACAGGTTGGACTGGTTTTAGGATGCAGTGGGTGGAGGGGAAGAGCTGGGCTGGTTGTGTGGTGCAGTTGGGGGAGGGGACGAACTGGGCTGGTTTTGGGATGCGTTGGGGGAAGGGGAGATTTTGAAGCTGGTGAAGTCCACATTGATGCCATTGGGCTGCAGGGTTCCCAAGTGGAATATGAGTTTATTATCACCATTCAACAACATATTTCAGATATGTCGACTAATTAAATATTCCAGCAGAGGGATAAAACAAGGAAGAGGAGAGTGAGGAGGCAATAGTTTTGATGACAAAAGAACACCAACTTACCTTGATCCATTTGAGCAATAAAGCAGGCACACAAACAAATAATCAGCTAACAATGCACATGTGCAACGGAAGCTACAGGGGGACGAAGAATGCCAAATTGTTGTCATGCGTATTGCTGAAAGGGTGATTGAAACAGAATCTGTGGTAAATTTGAAGAAACACAGATAATACATCTCAGCATGTTCGAGAAAGAACTTTATGGACTGAGGCAAATTGTATTGCCCTTTTCAAGAGTTATTAGGTTCATAATGAATTGAAAGACTTTCTTCCGTGCTGAAAGCTTTCGTTTAGTTGCACCTGGATCACAATTTCTGTTCCTGGTAGTATTTAGCAAACTGTTAAAAGTGAATGTCACTGCACAGAATTCCAAACATGACTCCAATCAGTAGAGAAAATGTCCAAGGGGTATGATGAGTTGTATCCTCTCCTGTTGAACAATGCAGCTACAGATACAATGGAGGCACTGATGATAATCTTCCAAGAATCCTTAGATTGTGGAAAATTCTCAGAGGATTGAAAGATTGTGAACATAACACCATTATTACAAAGATACTTGGACAAAATAGTAAGCCAGTATTGCCAATTTAGGTCAACCTGGGTAGATGTTCATGCCTGCAATGAAAGATGAAATAACAGGGTACTGAGTGTGCTATAACATCCTACAGAGTTAACATCCTTTCATAAAGGAGAAGTAATACTTGACAAACTTGCTACAGTGCTTTGAGAAGGAAACAAACATTACTGATGAAGGACCACCAGTTGATGTAGTACATTGAGATTTCAACAAAGCATTTGATAAGGTACAGCTGATGAGGTGTCTCAAAAGAAAAGAGCCCATGTGTTCAAGAGTAGTATGTTAGGATGGACAGAGGACTGCATCACAAATAAAAGTCGAGAAGTAGCAGCAGGATGGTAACTTACAAGTCATGTACGGCCACAGAGCGAGTGCTGCGGCGGCCGTACACCTCATGTTGACTGGGTTGATTTCGGAAATGGCGTAGGGGATTGCTATGCTTATGAAAGTTGGGCAGGGTGGGACTACATTCATTGGAGTTTATAAGATTGAAAAAAATCTTATTTTTTCAACAGGTAAGATTCTGAAGAGGCTTGATAGTGTATATCCGGAGAGATTACTCCCATTTGTGAAAGATTTTACGATCAGAGGCCACATTTTCAAATTGGTTGCCCATTAATTCAGGGAAGAATTACTTCCTTCAGGTTGTAGCAATTTATTGAACACTTTAGCCAAGAAGATTTTAGAGGTAATGCCATTAATCATATGCTAGGCTGTAACGGCCAGGTTAATTTTTAAATCAAGAAACAATGATAATGAGAAAAGGGTCGAGGCCTGAAACGTCAGCTTTTGTGCTCCTGAGATGCTACTTGGCCTGCTGTGTTCATCCAGCTTCACACTTGGTTATCTTGGATTCTCCAGCATCTGCAGTTCCCATTATCAGTGATAATGAGAAAAGGGTAGTCTTTACAGTGGAAGATACTTCAAGGATCCCCTTATTACGAAAGAATACAGGGAGGAATTAAGCCCGTCACTACAACGCCATCACCACCATTCGAGAAGTAGCAGTAGACAATCTAATGGAGTAAAAGCAGATTAGACTCTTTGCCGTGATGGTTTACTTTCTAAGATTCTCATCAATGAGCTTCAGAGTCGGTGTATGCATTGATTGTAATTTCCCAAAAAGGTTTAGATTCTGGAGAAGCATCTGAGGGCTGGAAAACTGCCAATGTGACATCCCTATTTAAAAAGGAGAGAGGCAAAAAGAAGATAACTACAATCGAAACAACCTAACATCTATTGTTGGAAATATGTGGCAATCAACTATGAAGAAAATAATAGCAGGACATTTGGAAAATCAGAATCTAATCAAACAGAATCACCATAGATAATGGGAACTGCAGATGCTGGAGAATCCAAGATGACAAAATGTGAGGCTGGATGAACACAGCAGGCCAAGCAGCATCTCAGGAGCACAAAAGCTGACGTTTCGGGCCTAGACCCTTCATCAGAGAGGGGGATGGGGTGAGGGTTCTGGAATAAATAGGGAGAGAGGGGGAGGCGGACCGAAGATGGAGAGAAAAGAAGATAGGTGGAGAGGAGAGTTTCGGTGGGGAGGTAGGGAGGGGATAGGTCAGTCCAGGGAAGACGGACAGGTCAAGGAGGTGGGATGAGGTTAGTAGGGAGATGGGGGTGCGGCTAGGGGTGGGAGGAAGGGATGGGTGAGAGGAAGAACAGGTGCGGGAGGCAGAGACAGGTTGGACTGGTTTTGGGATGCAGTGGGTGAAGGGGAAGAGCTGGGCTGGTTGTGTGGTGCAGTGGGGGAAGGGGACGAATTGGGCTGGTTTAGGGATGCGGTGGGAGAGATTTTGAAACTGGTGAAGTCCACGTTGATACCATTATGCTGCAGGGTTCCCAGGCGGAATATGAGTTGCTGTTCCTGCAACCTTCGGGTGGCATCATTGCGGCACTGCAGGAGGCCCATGATGGACATGTCATCTAAAGAATGGGAGGGGGAGTGGTAATAGTTTGCGACTGGGAGGTGCAGTTGTTTGTTGCGAACTGAGCGGAGGTGTTCTGCAAAGCGGTCCCCAAGCCTCCGCTTGGTTTCCCCAATGTAGAGGAAGCCACACCGGGTACAGTGGATGCAGTATACCACTTTGGCAGATGTGCAGATGAACCTCTGCTTAATGTGGAATGTCATTTTCGGGCCTGGGATAGGGGTGAGGGAGGTGGTGTGGGGGCAAGTGTAGCATTTCCTGCGGTTGCAGGGGAAGGTGGTGGGGTTGGAGGGCAGTGTGGAGCGAACAATCGAGTCATGGAGAGAGTGGTCTCTCTGGAAAGCAGACAGGGGTGGGGATGGAAAAATGTCTTGGGTGGTGGGGTCGGATTGTAGATGGCGGAAGGGTCAGAGGATGATGCGTTGTATCCGGAGGCTGGTGGTGTGGTGTGTGAGAACGAGGGGGATCCTCTTTGGGCGGTTGTGGTGGGGGCGGGGTGTGAGGGATGTGTTGCGGGAAATATGGGAGATGCGGTCAAGGGCGTTCTCGATCACTGTGGGGGGAACGTTGCGGTCCTTGAAGAACTTGGACATCTGGGATGTGCGGGAGTGGAATGTCTTATCATGGGAGCAGAAGCTGCGGAGGCGGAGGAATTGGGAATAGGGGATGGAATTTTTGCAGGATGGTGGGTGGGAGGAGGTGTATTCGAGATAGCTGTGGGAGTTGGTGGGCTTGAAATGGACATCAGTTACAAGCTGGTTGCCTGAAATGGAGACTGAGAGGCCCAGGAAGGTGAGGGATGTGCTGGAGATGGCGCAGGTGAACTGAAGGTTGGGGTGGAAGGTGTTGGTGAAGTGGATGAACTGTTCGAGCTCCTCTGGAGAGCAAGAGGCGGTGCCGATACAGTCATCAATGTACCGGAGGAAGAGGTGGGGTTTGGGGCCTCCAGTGACAGTGCAGCACTCCCTTAATATTGTGAAAGATTTTACGACCAGAGGCCACATTTTCAAATTGGTTGCCGATTAATTTAGGGGAAGAATTACTTCTTTCAGGTTGTAGCAATCTATTGAACACTTTAGCAGAGAAGGTTTTAGAGGTAATGCCATTAATTATATGCTCGGCTGAGATGGCCAGGTTAATTTTTAAATCAAGGAACAATGACAATGAGAAAAGGGTAGCCTTTACAGTGGAAGATACTTCAAGGATCCCCTTATTACTAAAGAATACAGGGAGGAATTAAACACATCACTACCACACCATCACTACCATGAGAGAAGTAGCAGTAGACAATCTAATGGAGTGAAAGCAGATTGGACTCTTTGCCGTGATGGTTTACTTTCTAAGATTCTCAACAATGAGCTTCAGAGTCGGTATATGCATTGACTGTAATTTCCCAAAAAGGTTCAGATTCTCGAGAAGCATCTGAGGGCTGGAAAATTGCTGATGTGATGTCCCTATTTAAAAAGGAGAGAGGCAAAAAGAAGATAACTACAACCGAACCAGCCTATCATCTATTGTTGGAAATATGTGGCAATCAACTATGAAGAAAATAATAGCAGGACATTTGGAAAATCATAATCTAATCAAACAGAATCAGCATAGCCTGATGAAAGAGAAATTATGTCTGGCTAATTTGTTTGGGTTTTTGAAGGAAGTTTTGGGAGGAGAATTAATAGAGGAAAACCAATAAATGTGTTGTGTTTGGACTTGGAGAAAGCATTGAGAATGTTCTCAAAAGTAATAAGCTGAGAGCTGAGGTTTTGAAGGTAGTAAATTGCTATGGATCAGTATGCTTTGCACGTTCTGGAAGAAGAGATCACATCTCAAGTGAAATGCACCAAGTGAATATATATTTTGGGGAAGTTGGTGGCAATGCGGTAAGTCAGTGCAGAGGGGAAGAGGTGCCATTTGCTTGCTTTTTTTGCCTGATCGTTCATAAGCATTTTTTTTGAGACAGGGTGAATTGAAGCCAGAATCAGGGACCGAGAGGGTGAACCAGGTTCATTGGTTGGTGATCGCTACTGGTTTAAGAATCTATTATCGGTAGCTTTCGTAGAACGTAGAACATAGAACGTAGAACAGTACAGCACAGAACAGGCCCTTCAGCCCACAATGTTGTGCCGACCATTGATCCTCATGTATGCACCCTCAAATTTCTGTGACCATATACATGTCCAGCAGTCTCTTAAATGACCCCAATGACCTTGCTTCCACAACTGCTGCTGGCAACGCATTCCATGCTCTCACAACTCTCTGCGTAAAGAACCTGCTTCTGACATCCCCTCTATACTTTCCACCAACCAGCTTAAAACTATGACCCCTCGTGCTAGCCATTTCTGCCCTGGGAAATAGTCTCTGTATATCAACTCTATCTATGCCTCTCATTATCTTGTACACCTCAATTAGGTCCCCTCTCCTCCTCCTTTTCTCCAATGAAAAGAGACCGAGCTCAGTCAACCTCTCTTCATAAGATAAGCCCTCCAGTCCAGGCAGCATCCTGGTAAACCTCCTCTGAACCCTCTCCAAAGCATCCACATCTTTCCTATAATAGGGCGCCCAGAACTGGACGCAGTATTCCAAGTGCGGTCTAACCAAAGTTTTATAGAGCTGCAACAAGATCTCACGACTCTTAAACTCAATCCCCCTGTTAATGAAAGCCAAAACACCATATGCTTTCTTAACAACCCTGTCCACTTGGGTGGCCATTTTAAGGGATCTATGTATCTGCACACCAAGATCCCTCTGTTCCTCCACGCTGCCAAGAATCCTATCCTTAATCCTGTACTCAGCTTTCAAATTCGACCTTCCAAAATGCATCACCTCGCATTTATCCAGGTTGAACTCCATTTGCCACCTCTCAGCCCATCTCTGCATCCTGTCAATGTCCCGCTGCAGCCTACAACAGCCCTCTACACTGTCAACGACACCTCCGACCTTTGTGTCGTCTGCAAACTTGCTGACCCATCCTTCAATCCCCTCATCCAAGTCATTAATAAAAATTACAAACAGTAGAGGCCCAAGGACAGAGCCCTGTGGAACCCCACTCACCACTGACTTCCAGGCAGAATATTTTCCTTCTACTACCACTCGCTGTCTTCTGTTGGCCAGCCAATTCTGTATCCAAGCAGCTAAGTTCCCCTGTATCCCATTCCTCCTGACCTTCTGAATGAGCCTACCATGGGGAACCTTATCAAATGCCTTACTGAAGTCCATATACACCACATCCACAGCTCGACCCTCATCAACTTTTCTAGTCACATCCTCAAAAAACTCGATAAGGTTTGTAAGGCATGACCTACCCCTCACAAAGCCGTGTTGACTGTAGATTTCAGATTGAAAGTAAATCGGAGAAATATTTACATGCTACAAACTAAAAGACCAGAATGTTTTCAAATCAAATTAAGATCGAAGTAATTGAAATGGTGATGCCAGGCCAGATGATGATTTGTACCTACATGACGGGCGAGTGGTCAGGCCCCAGACTCCAGCTTTCGGTTGATGAACTGGAATCTCAGTTTTGACCAATCAACAAATCATGTGGGGCAGAGTTACCAGGGAATGCTGTGCTTCAGGAGGCAGTCACACACCTTAGATTAACTAGCTGAAACTCGGTCAGTGGCCAATGACAAAGAACAGGGCAGGTGGAAGGATCCAGGATGTAGTGCAGAAGGAACCTTGGCCTTTGATCTTATCGAACAGCTTTGAGATTCTTTCTTCCTGTGTGGATGAGAGTGCAGGGTATAGGGAAGATGAGTAAACTGACTGTAGCACTGTGGTGCAGGTGGGAAATTCAGGAGGGGATAAAAAGTGAAATGTGGTTATAATCAGAGGTAGTATAGTTAGGGGAATGAACACTGTTCGTTGTGACCAGGATCGAGAGTCTCGAAAGTAGTGTTGCCTGCCTGGTGCCCAGGTTCAGGATATTCCATCTCGGCTACGAAGGAACTTGAAGTGGGAGGAGTAGAAATCCAGCTATTGTGGTCCACACAGGTACCATTGACATGGAAGAAAGAGGAAAGAGGTTCTCCTGAGGGATTATGAGCACCGAGGTGCTGAGGTGAGAAAGCAGAACCAGAATGGTAATAATCTCTGGATTATTATCTGAGCAATTTGGCACGGTGTGAACATAATTATCGATGTACATTGTTCAAATGGTGGCATGGCAGAAATGTGTTTGAATTCATGGGACATTGGCATCGGTAACGAAATAGCCAATGATTCATGTCCGATAGAAAGAACAGGCAAATGGACAGAGATGACAAAGTGTGGAGCTGGATGAGCACAGCAGGCCAAGCAGCATCTCAGGAGCGTAAAAGCTGACGTTTCGTGCCAAGACCCTTCTACTTCTGTGTGTTCATCCTGCTGTGTTCGTCCAGATCCACACTTTGTTATCTTGGATTCTGAAGCATCTGCAGTTCCCATTATCTCCGATACAAATAGACAGAGATGCCAGGGTTGGCTTGTCAGTCAGAAATGAGGTCGCGCTGAAGGAACCACAGCTCTTGTGCTTGTTTATTAATGACTTGGAGGAAAGAGGTGCATGTGCTGTGGCTAAATTTGTAGATGACTGAAAAAATATTTAGAAAGACAATGCATGGCCCAGAAACAGAGATTTACCGGGATGTTACTTGGATCGGAATGTATTAGCTATAAGGAGGGTTTGGTGGAAATGTTGTGTCATGATAAATGTAATGAGATCAACCATGATCTCACCGAATGATGGAGGAATATTCAATGGGCCAAATGGCTTTTTTTGTGAGTCTTCTTGTTTGACAATGCATTCATGAAGGTGTTTTTTTTTCACTCTTGGATAAGATGTGAAAATGAAATGTATACGAGATAATGGGAACTGCAGATGCTGAAGAATCCAAGACAACAAAATGTGAGGCTGGATGAACACAGCAGGCCAAGCAGCATCTCAGGAGGACAAAAGTGCTCCTGAGATGCTGCTTGGCCTGCTGTGTTCATCCAGCCTCACATTTTGTTGTCATGAAATGTATACACTTCCTTTTCATCTGGGAATAAATAATTGTTCTGAACGATTTCCATTGACTAATAGCAATCTGACAAGCTTCGCAATGTAAAGAGATTTTTAGCTTCTTTTTAATTGTAAAGGTATTCTTTGGAATTAATTTGGCATATATTATTTGCATCTCAGGAAGTATGTTCATCACTGCATCTCAAAAAGTGCTCTGTTGTATGACAACAGCTTTTTAAAGATCACTTCAATGGTTGTGATTTTGAGTTGCCACAACACACATTAAATTACACTGTTGGCCAATCTGTCCATGATTATTTCATTATGTTATGCTTCAAACAGACAAGGAAATATTGGTGATGCAATGAAGTGTTTGACTCTCAAATATAATTGCTGTTATAGTTTCCACTTGGAAGAAAGATTCACATCAAATTGACTGGTCAAGGAAATGGGACACTGACTGTGAGTACTTTGAATGTTCGAGTTATTCCTCAAATGAAAGTTATGACCTTGATGATTTCTCTTTCATGCAGATATGAAGAGACTCTTTTAAAATATCCTCTAGGCTAATGGTTCAGGCATAAAAGTGCAATATGTATATTTATGTATCTACATGTACATGCGTCATCTGAAAAGATAATGAGTATAAATCACTTGTGACAAGGTGAGAATGAGTTATCCAGATAGTAAGAACTGCCAATGTTGGTGTCTGAGATAACACATTGTGGAGCTGGAGGAACACAGCAGGGCAGGCAGCATCAGAGGCTCAAGAAAGTTGAGGTTTTGGGTCAGGACCCTTCCTGAGAAATGGAGGGTGGAAGGGAGCTCAGAAACAAATAGTGTGGAGGGGGAGGAGGTGGTAGGGAAGGTAGGTGGGATGGTAATAAGTGAGTACTATCCAGTTTGGAACAGATTTTCCCCAGGGGGTATTGAGTCCGAATTCCAAATCACTCTCAAAATCTTAGTGACTGTTAACATTGATGTTTTTTGTCTGTGTGTTTCAGTAATTGCATGACAGTTGAATGGTTCGTTGAGAGTGAGGAACCGATGGACTCTCAGACACCAAGATGGAATTTAGTTCGAAGAGTGACTTCAAAATAGTTGCTTGCTTTTAAAATCTTGACCATTTTTGCTATCCAGTTGAATGAATTTAGCTTCATACTGCTTCAACAGGAATTAGTGTTTAATAGGAACATATTTGTGAAACTTACAGTTCCGTAAGTTTTAGCATAAACTGGTGCAGCCTTTCGGTGCTTGCAAAAAGGCTCACCTCTCCATTAATACCGAAGGAAAATTGGAGTTTAAAAGTAAGTTCACCCGCTGTCAGGGAATGAAATGTTAATGTTGACTCGAATATAATTTTTTAAAAAGTCATATATTTGTGTAACACTGAACTCAAATTAAAATTTGGATATGCTAGTTTTACAGATGGTTGGATATTGAATTCATTTTAAATGAGGGTGAAGATCACTTTAAATCCAGCATATTTGTGAAGAAAAGAAATAGCATGTCAAATAAAATTAACTGCATGACTCTTCATAGCCCTATGTGTAGAATTTCATTCTGAACTATGAGACAGTTGTGACCCCATACTACCTCAGTGCTCATGGCAAGAGTAAGACTCCTGTTTGACGTGCTGTGCACTGCATGGAATGGCGGCAACATCAGATTCATTGATGCTTGAGAATCAAAAGAATATGACGATAAGATTTAAAATCAAAATCTCATTGAACACTTCAAGGAATGTATTACAGGAAGAGGGGGAAAGCATGTATGACTAATAGAAGGTGGTGGCGCTGATCACATAGACCTGTGTGCTAAAACTTATGACAAATTTCACATTGAATGGAACAGTTTAAACAGGCTGGAGGAAGCAGACATGCCAGCCCAAACTTTTTGAATTTGAGCATTCTGTTCGTAAACATCAGCAAAATTGTTGGAAACATGTTTATTCTTTCTCTTTTATTGCACAGAACCATACGATTAGACTGTTTTGATGAGGAATTTAAAGATTGTGTCCCATCCGTTTGACTCACAGTTTGGTACCATAGGTTGGTACGATCTTCGTTCGAGAAGGAAAAGTGATGTTCCAGATACAGAAAACCGTCAAACCATTTACTACAAAGTCCGTTTCTGGTTAGTATTAATCAATGCAGTTAAAATTTTGAGCTCGACATGATTGCACAATGGAGTCAATAAGAAAATTCCATCTGATATTCCACATAAATTTTAAGTGGATATTAAAGCAGCTCATTTCTTTTTTACGCTGTATGCTGCTTTTAAGAATGGTTGTCTTATTGTCGAAATGTTTAGCTTTGACTCCATGGCTTCTTCCATTAGCTCACATTGAAACACATGTTTCTTCAGCCAAAAATGCACGTTTACCCGGTGTAGCTTGACTCACCTTCCCCTGTGGTCGTTCCCCTGAAATCCCCTGCGGTCGCTCCCCTGAAAAACAACTATACCATTTTGGATACTGTTCCGGGGGACGAGTTAGCAGGGGTATGCAGTAGGGTGCAGGTCTCTGGCACAGAGTCTGTCCCTCTTGCACAGAAGGGAAGCGGGGATAGGAAGAGAGTGATAGTCATTGGGGACTCAATAGTTCGAGGGACTGATAGAAGATTTGCCGGGAACGAAAGAGACTTACGATTGGTGTGTTGCCTACCAGGTGCCAGGGTCTGTGATGTCTCGGATCATGTGTTGAGGGTCCTGAGGGGAGAGGGTGACCAGCCCCAAGTCGTGATCCACATAGGCACCAACGGCATATGTAACAAGAGGGATAGGGATGTCAGGCAGGATTTGAGGGAGCTAGGGTGGAAGTTGAGAGCTAGAACAAACAGAGTGGTCATCTCTGGTTTGTCACCCGTACCACGTGATAGCGAGGCAAAGAACAGGGAGAGATTTCAGCTGAAGACGTGGCTGCAGGGATGGTGCAGGTGGGAGGGCTTCAGGTACATGGACAATTGGGGCTCATTCTGGGGAAGGTGGGACCTGTACAAACAGCACGGTCTCCACTTGAACCAGAGGGGCACTAATATCCTGGGTGGGAAATTGGCTAGTGCCATTTGGGTGGATTTAAACGAGCTCAGAAGGGGGATGGGAAACTGAGGTGTAGTCCTGGTACACAGGAGGATGAGCATAGGGAGGACATGGTCAGGACCTCACTGTCACAGAAGTGTGCTGGCAGACAGCAAGCTGGATTGAAGTGTGACGACTTTAATGCCAGGAGTATCCGGAATAATGTAGGTGAGCTTGCAGCTTGGATAGGTACCTGGGACTTCGATGTTGTGGCCATTTCGGAGACATGGATAGAGCAGAGTCAGGAATGGATGTTGCAGGTTCTCGGGTTTCGATCTTTCATTAAGGTCAGGGAAGGTGGCAAAAGAGGGGGAGGTGTGGCTTTGTTGGCCAAGGACTGTATAACGGCGGCTGAAAGAACCTTTGAGGACTCGTCTGCTGCGGTGGTATGGGCTGAGGTTGCCAAGGAAGGTTTGTCGACTGAGTCAGTGTGGGTGGAAGTTCGGAACAGCAAGGCAGCAGTCACCTCACTGGGGGTTTTCTACAGACCCCAAATAGCAGTTGGGAGATCGAAGAACTCATTGGCCGGCAGATTGTTGAAAAGTGCAAACGTATCAGGGTTGTTGTTATGGGTGACTTCAACTTTCCCAATATAGATTGAAACCTCCTTAGTGCAGATGGTTTGGATGGAGCCGTTTTTGTCAGGTGTGTTCAGGAGGGTTTCCTTACTCAGTATGTGGACAGGCCGACGAGGCGGGAGGCCATTTTGGATTTGGTGCTCGGCGATGAGCCAGGACAGGTGTCAGGTCTTGTGGTGGGAGAACACTTTGGCGACAGTGACCGCAGGAGCCTCCCATTTACCATAGCCATGGAAAGTGAAAGGAGCAGTTACCAGGGGAAGATATTTCACTGGGGTCAAGGAAACTATGATGCTATCAGACAGGAGTTGGGAAGTACAGATTGGGAGCAATTGTTCCACAGAAAGGGCGCAGCAGACATGTGGAGGCTGTTCAAGGAGCAGTTGTTGCGAGTGATGTGTAAATTTGTTCCTCTGAGACAGGTAAGAAGGGGTATGATTAAGGAGCCTTGGATGACGGGTACAGAGGTGCTTCTTGTCAAAAAGAAAAGGCAGCGTACGTAAGGTGGAGGAAGTGAGGGTCTGGCACAGCTTTAGAGTATTACAGGCCTGCTCGGAAGGAGCTCAAAAGATATTGCCTGTTCAATTGTTACCTGTTGCAATCTTTGCGTCCACGTTTGCTCATTCAATGGTGTCAAGATGCCAGCAGTGCATGTACCTTCTCCATCCCCTAATGCCGTCAGCTCACACAAGACATAGTCCTTACTTAAAATCTTCTGATCAACCAAAGTTCATTGTAATGGACATTTTAGTTATCTGTCATGAAACGAAAACTGATTCTGACTGGGATGACCTGCAGTGCAAATGAATATAATCTGCAAAACGAGATTTCTTATGGGCTTGCAGCCGCTACAAATAATTGCTTTTCAAAGACGGCATACGTACATTTTTTTCTCCTATCACCTTAGATTATTTTTTTGTTTATGCGTGTTGTGTGGGCTTCCAGTCAGGCCCATAAACTCAGGTTGATGCAGTCACTGTTACAACACGGTATTGAAGGAGAATTTGTGATCTTTGGAGTTTCATTCCAGTGTATGAAGGAGTGCACCATCATGCCACTTCAGAGCACTACTGGCGATGAATTGTTGCAAGTTTTCAAGTGTTACCGATCGTCACATAAAATATGGCCTTTTTGTTGTTGCACTATTCATCTTAACTGCACCATATCTAGTATTTAGGCTTGGAAACTATTTCAAGTTTTTTGATTTACTTATTCAAAATCAGTTATGATTGTTGTCATGATATCTACAATATGTTATTTTGATTGGACATAGAGGATTGGATCTGTCTTAATGGAAATAATGTATGCGCTTATAAAACCGCTTCTGGGCAAGGTAGTTGGTCAGTGGTTAGAGCTGCTCATGCACTGGGGAGCCAATTGAGATTCCAGTCTTGGGTAACTATCTGTGTGGAATTGACACGTCCTCCCCGCGTCTGCGAGGGGCTTCTGCCAGGTGCTGCAGTTTCCTCCCATTGTTCAAAGATGTGCAGGTCCTTATATGTGATTTGTGAAGCATTTCTTAAATGTTTCAATCCTGCCAGCATCCAGTGCCTTGGACAAAATAACTGGAGATGAATAAAAGATACTGTGCCTTTTGACACCATTTCCTGCTGGATTTTCATCAATCCTGCTTTATATCGGTGACAACTTCCATGACCTTTTTTGATGCTATGTCTGAACTGACAGTCTAGTTCCAAATATTTGTTGTGCAGTCTTTCAAGGTCTCTGTTACAGCATACCCATGAATGTCCACTTCAAAAGATACTTCCATATCATAGAATCCCTACGGTGTGGAAACAAGCCCCTTTTGACCCAAGAAGTCCACGGCCACGCTCCAAAGAGCATCTCACCCTGACTCATCCCCCGACCCTTTCCTCAGTAACCCTACATTCCCCATGACTAACACACCTAATCTACACATCCCTAAACACAATGGGCAAGTTTGGCATGGCCCATACACCGAGCCTGCACATCTTTGGACTGTGGGAGGAAACCAGAGCACCCAGCAGGAACCCAGAGCACCCAGCAGGAACCCATGCAGGCATGGGCAGAATGTACAAACTCCGCACAGAAAATCGTCCAACGCTGGGATCGAACCTGGGTCCCTGGCGCTGTGAGTCAGCAGTGCTAACCACTGAGCCACCGTGCTGCCCTTGGAGTTAGACAGAGCTTGCTTGTTCCTGGGTGGCCTCAAACTGCCAACCTCCACTTAGTGGCAAAAGTGCTGACCAACTGCACTCAACTTCACTGGTTTTTGCTTTGTATCATTGAATTCAATCCTTCAAACTCTATGATAAATATTTAAATTTCCACTGATATGTGAGCGTTGTTTTTAGTACGCAGTATTGGATTATTATGTTTCATTGGTACATAATGAAGATTGTATGTATATGCAAATGGGCAAGTTGGCAATGATGCAGTCCACAGACCTGGAGGATAATAAAACTGTCCTTCAATCGCCCACGATGCCCTCTGCAAATTGGGAGAAAACAAAAATTTCTCTAAAATTCATCTCTCCTCCCGTCAGTCGATCAAAATTAATTCAGGATTTTGTACAGGCCAATAACCGTAAGATTACACGAGCCTAAACCAAACTACTGGCTCATATTAGTTCAGTAAAGTGAAAGGGCAACAATAGAGGTAGTAGGAACTGCAGATGCTGGAGAATCTGAGATAAGAAGGTGTAAAGCTGGATGAACACAGCAGGTCAAGCAGTATCATTCGGCTCTACACCTTGTTATCTCAGATTCTCCAGCGCCAATTTTCTGAAGTAGGGTCTCGTCCCGAAACATCAGCTTTCTTGCTTCTCTGATGCTGCTTGACCTGCTGTGTTCATCCAGCTCTCCACCTTGGGCAACAATAGAGTATGCTTTAAGTCACCAGATATGTTACGTGGGTTTGTCTTCCTTAGGGTGGAGTTAGTGGAACCGAAAAAGATGTCTCCCTCACAGCGTTCGTGACAAAAGAATTGCATCGTTCCTTGGCGGCCTTTCAACTGAAGAATATTCAGAGATTTCCCGAGTGGTAAGAATGTAACTTCTTTTACTTCTCTTTAGCTGACTTTTTCCAACAATTGGAAAATAGATTTTAGAAATAACATCGAGCTGATGAAGTGTGAAAAGAAGAATAATTCCAAGCAGTGGTGGGAGTTGGTCAGTGAGGTGGGAGGAGTGGATAGGTGGGAGAGAAGGCGGACAGGTCATGGAGGCGGGCATGAGGGGAGGAACTAGTCTTGGGATGAGGCTGGCGGGTAGGGAGATTTTGAGGGTGGCCAAGTCCACATTGAGGCTATTGAGTTGGAAGCTCCCGAGGCGGAATATGAGGTGCTGCTCCTCCAGTTTCTGGGTGGTTTGGTTGTGACACTGGAAGAGGCCCAGGATGGACATGTCATTCAGGGAGTGGGAGGGGGAGTTGAAGTGATGCAATGATTTGGACATGAAAATACAAGGTGTGGTTAGTAAGTTTCCCAATGATTGAAGGTGTAGTAGCCAGCCAAGAAGGTCACCTCAGAATACAATGGGACATTGACAAGGGCCAATAAACTGAGGAATGGCAGGTGGTGTTGAGGTTAGACAAATGTGAAGTGCTACATTTTGGAAAGGCAAATCAGGGCAGCACGTTTACACTGAAGGTTGTGGGGAGTGTTGCTTAATAAAGAGACGCTGGAGTGCAGTTTTGTAGTTCCATCAAAGTACAGCCACCGGTAGAAAGGATATGAAGGAGACATTTGGTGTGCTCGCCTTTATCGGTCAGTGCATTGAATATAGGAGTTGGGAGATCACTTAGCAGCCATGTAGGACGTTGGTTCAGCTGCTTTTTGGATACTGCAATCGATTTTGGTCTCCTTGCGAGAGGAAGGATGTCGGCGCAACATTGAGGGCCGAAAGGCCTGTTCTGCGCTGTATTGTTGTATATTGTAAACTTGAAAGGGTTCAGAGAAGCTCTACAAGGATGTTTCCAGCATCGGAGGTTGGAGGTATACCGTGGGATTGAACAGGCAGCTATTTCTTGGAACTTTGGAGTTCAGGGCTGACCATATAGAAGTTTATACAATTACGAGGGACGTGGATGGAGCGAACAGCCAAGATCTTTTCCCCGGATTGCTGGAAGCCAAAACTGGAGGGAATAGCTTAAAACTGAGAGAGGGAAGATTTAAAATGGACCGGATTTTTTTCATCGTGGTGCATGTATGGAATGAGCTGCCAGTGGAAGTGGTGGAGGCTTGTACGTTTAACAGGCATGTGGATGGGTATATGAATAGGATGGGTTGAGAGGAATATGGGCCAAATGCTGGCAAATGGGACTAAATTAATTTAGGATATCTGGTCAACATAGACAAATTGGGCCAAAGGATCTGTTTCCCGACTGAACATCTCTCTGATTCTAAGAATCTTTTTTCTTAACCACGTGGCCCATAATTAGAAAAACTTGAATCAGGATTTGGAAATGTGACATTTCTAATTGGATCTGTTTGATGAAATTAACTCTGTAGGTAAAGGTGGTTGAATTATGATTTGTCAAATTTGAGTTTATTGCAGCATCTTATAGAATAGAGGAGACACATGTCATCAAAATTGAAAATCAAAACTTAGTAAAATATTGCATTGGAAATAGATGACCAGCCATTGGAGGAGATTCATGACCATTGCATTCAAGTGAGAACAACAAATGTGATTCAGTGACTCAGTGAAACGGGATGCAGTGACTGAGGGTAATGGGATGCAGTGACTTATGCAAATGGCATGCAGTGACTTATGCAAATGGCATGCAGTGACTTATGCAAATGGCATGCAGTGACTTATGCAAATAAGATGCAGTGACTTCTGCAAATGGCATGCAGTGACTTATGCAAATAGCATGCAGTGACTTATGGAAATGGGATGCAGTGACTGACGGCCATGGGATGCAGTGACTGAGGGAAAGGGGATGCAGTGACTGAGGGAAATGGGATGCAGTGACTGAGGGTAATGTGATGCAGTGACTGAGTGAAATGGGATGCAGTGACTCATGGAAATGGGATGCTGTGACTGAGGGAAAGTAGATGCCGTGACTGAGGGAAAGGAGATGCAGTGTCTGTGGGAAATGGGATACTGTGACTCAAGGTAATGGGATGCAGTGACTGAGGGGAATGAGATGCAGTGACTGAGTGAAATGGGATGCAGTGACTCGGTGAAATGGGATGCAGTGACTGTGTGAAATGGGCTGCAGTGTCTGTGTGAACTGTAATGCAGTGACTGTGTGATCTAGGATGCGGTGGCCGAGTGAAATGGGATGCAGTGGCTGAGTGAAATGGGATGCAGTGACTGAGTGAAATGGGATGCAGTGACTGATGGAAATGGGATGCTGAGAGTGAGTGAAATGGGCTGCTGTGACTGAGCGTAATGGGATACAGTGACTGAGGGAAAGGAGATGCAGTGACTGAGACAAATGGATGCAGTGACTGATGTAAATGGGTGCAGTGACTGATGGAAATGGGATGCATTGACTGATGGAAATGGGATGCATTGACTCAGGGAAAGGAGACGCAGTGACTGTGGAAACAGGATGCTGTGACTGAGCGAAATGGGATGCAGTGACTGAGTGAAATGGGATGCAGTGACTGAGTGAAATGGGATGCAGTGACTGATGGAAATGGGATGCGTTGACTGATGAAAAGGAGATGCAGTGACTGTGGGAAATGGCATGCTGTGTCTGAGGGTAATGGAATTCAGTGACTGAGGGGAATGGGATGCCGAGACTGATTGAACTGGGTTGCAGTGGCTGAGTAAACTGGGATGCTGTGACTATGTCTAAGGGGATCCAGTGACTGAGGGAAATGGGATCCAGTGACTGTGGGAAATGGGTTGCAGTGTCTGAGTGAAATGGGATGCAGTGACTGAGTGAAATGGGCTGCAGTGAATGTGTGAACTGGGATGCAGTGACTGATGGAGATGGGATGCTGTGACTGAGTGAAATGGGATGCTGTGACTGAGGGTAATGGGAGGCAGTGACTGAGGGAAAGGTGATTCCGTGTATGTGGGAAATGGGATGCAGTGACTGAGGGAGATGGA
The DNA here is from genome assembly GCF_030684315.1 of Stegostoma tigrinum. Lineage (NCBI taxonomy): Eukaryota > Metazoa > Chordata > Chondrichthyes > Orectolobiformes > Stegostomatidae > Stegostoma > Stegostoma tigrinum. Next base: position 103,082 of record NW_026728736.1, read on the forward strand.
GACTGGGAATTGGGATGCAGTGACTATGGGAAATGGGACGCAGTGACTGATGGAAAGGAGATGCTGTGACTGAGTGAAATGGGATGCCGTGACTGAGGGTAACGGGAGGCAGTGACTGAGGGAAAGGTGATTCCGTGTTTGTGGGAAATGGGATGCAGTGACTGAGGGAGATGGAATGCAGTGACTGAGTGAAATGGGATGCTGTGACTGAGGTTAATGGGATGCTGTGACCGAGGTTAATAGGATGCAGTGACTGAGGGAAAGGAGATGCAGTGAACGTGGAAAATGGCATGCTGTGACTGAGAGAAATGGGATGCTGTGACTGACGGTTTTGGGATGCAGTGACTCTTAAATGGGATGCAGTGACTGCGTGAAGTGGGCTGCAGTGACTGTGCGAAATGGGTTGCAGTGACTGAGTGAAATGGGATGCAGTGACTGAGGAAAGGAGATGCACTGACTGTGGGAAAAGGGGTGCTGTGACTGAGGGAAATGGGATGCAGTGTCTGATGGAAATGGGATGCAGTGACTGAGGGAAATAGGATGCAGTGTCTGAGGGCAATGGGATGCAGTGAATGAGTGAAATGCGCTGCCCTTACTGAGTGAAATGGGATGCAGTAACGGAGGAAAGGAGATGCGGTGACTGTGGGAAATAGCATGCTGTGTCTGAGGGAAATGGGATGCAGTGACTGTGGAAATGGGATGCAGTGACAGTTAAATGGGCCGCAGTGACTGAGTGAAATGGGCAGCAGTGAACTTCGTGAAATGGGCTGCAGTGACTGAGGAAAGGAGATGCAGTGACTGAGTGACCTGGGATGCAGTGACTGAGGTTAATGGGATGCATGACTGATGGAAATGGGATGCAGTGACTGAGGGGAATGCGATGCAGTGACTGAGGGGAATGCGATGCAGTGACTCATGGAAATGGGATGCTGTGACTGAGGGAAAGTAGATGCCGTGACTGAGGGAAAGGAGATGCAGTGTCTGTGGGAAATGGGATACTGTGACTCAGGGTAATGGGATGCAATGTCTGAGGGGAATGAGATGCAGTGACTGAGTGAAATGGGATGCAGTGACTCGGTGAAATGGGATGCAGTGACTGTGTGAAATGGGCTGCAGTGTCTGTTTGAACTGTAATGCAGTGACTGTGTGATCTAGGATGCGGTGGCCGAGTGAAATGGGATGCAGTGGCTGAGTGAAATGGGATACAGTGACTGTGTCAAATGGATGCAGTGACTGAGTGTAATGGGATGCAGTGACTGATCAAAATGGGATGCAGTGACTGAGGGAAACGGGACGCAGTGTCTGAGTGAAATAGGATGCAGTCAATGAGTGAAATGGCCTGCAGTGATTGAGTGAAGTGGGATGCAGTGACTGAGGGAAATGGGATGCAGTGACTGAGTTAAATGTGATGCAGAGGCTGGATGAAATGGGATGCAGTGACTGCTTGAAATGGGATGCAGTGACTGAGTGAAATGTGATTCAGTCACTGAGTGAAATGGGATGCAGTGACTGAGGGAAATGGGATGCAGTGACTGAGGGAAATGGGATGCAGTGACTGAGGGAAATGAGATGCAGTGTCCGTTTGAAATAGGATCCTGTGACTGAAGTTAATGGGATGCAGTGACTGAGTGAAATGGGATGCAGTGACTGAGGGTAATGGGATGCAGTGACAGAGGGAAATGGCATGCTGTGACTGAGTGAAATGGGACGCAGTGACTGACGGTAATGGGATGCAGTGACTCTTAAATGGGATGCAGAGACTGCGTGAAGTGGGCTGCAGTGACTGTGCGAAATGGGTTGCAGTGACTGAGTGAAATGGGATGCAGTGACTGAGGAAAGGAGTTGCACTGACTGTGGGAAAAGGGGTGCAGTGAATGAGAGAAATGCGCTGCCCTTACTGAGTGAAATGGGATGCAGTAACGGAGGAAAGGAGATGCGGTGACTGTGGGAAATAGCATGTTGTGTCTGAGGGGAATGCGATGCAGTGACTGAGGGGAATGCGATACAGTGACTCATGGAAATGGGATGCTGTGACTGAGGGAACGGAGATGCAGTGACTGTGGAAAAGGGTTGCAGTGACTGAGTGAAATGGGCTGCAGTGACTGAGGGAAATGGATGCACTGTCTCAATTGAATGGGATTTACTGTCTCCGTTAAATGGGATGCAGTGACTGAGTGAAATGGGATGCAGTGACTGAGTGAAATGGGATGCTGTGACTGAGGGAAAGTTGATGCCGTGACTGAGGGAAACGAGATGCAGTGTCTGTGGGAAATGGGATACTGTGACTCAGGGTAATGGGATGCAATGACTGAGGGGAATGAGATGCAGTGACTGAGTGAAATGGGATGCAGTGACTCGGTGAAATGGGATGCAGTGACTGTGTGAAATGGGCTGCAGTGTCTGTTTGAACTGTAATGCAGTGACTGTGTGATCTAGGATGCGGTGGCCGAGTGAAATGGGATGCAGTGGCTGAGTGAAATGGGATGCAGTGGCTGAGTGAAATGGGATGCAGTGGCTGAGTGAAATGGGATGCAGTAATTGGTGGAAATGGGATGCAGTGACTGAGGGAAATGGGATACAGTGACTGTGTCAAATGGATGCAGTGACTGAGTGTAATGGGATGCAGTGACTGATCAAAATGGGATGCAGTGACTGACAGTAATAGGATGGCGTGACGGACGGTAATGGGATGCAGTGACTGAGGGAAACGGGACGCAGTGTCAGAGTGAAATAGGATGCAGTCAATGAGTGAAATGGCCTGCAGTGATTGAGTGAAGTGGGATGCAGTGACTGAGGGAAATGGGATGCAGTGACTGAGTTAAATGTGATGCAGAGGCTGGATGAAATGGGATGCAGTGACTGCTTGAAATGGGATGCAGTGACTGAGTGAAATGTGATTCAGACACTGAGTGAAATGGGATGCAGTGACTGAGGGAAATGGGATGCAGTGACTGAGGGAAATGGGATGCAGTGACTGAGGGAAATGAGATGCAGTGTCCGTTTGAAATGGGATCCTGCGACTGAAGTTAATGGGATGCAGTGACTGCTTGAAATGGGATGCAGTGACTGAGTGAAGTGGGATGCAGTGACTGAGTGAAGTGGGATGCAGTGACTGAGTGAAGTGGGATGCAGTGACTGAGGGTAATGGGATGCAGTGACTGAGGGTAATGTGATGCAGTGACTGAGTGAAATGGGATGCAGTGACTGAGGGAAATGGGATGCAGTGACTGGGAAATGGGATGCAGTGACTGAGGACAATGGGATGCAGTGACTGAGGGAAATGCGCTGCCCTTACTGAGTGAAATGGGATGCAGTAACAGAGGAAAGGAGATGCGGTGACTGTGGGAACGGAGATGCAGTGACTGTGGAAATGGGTTGCAGTGACTGAGTGAAATGGGCTGCAGTGACTGAGGGAAATGGATGCACTGTCTCAATTGAATGGGATTTACTGTCTCCGTTAAATGGGATGCAGTGACTGAGTGAAATGGGATGCAGTGACTGAGTGAAATGGGATGCTGTGACTGAGGGAAAGTTGATGCCGTGACTGAGGGAAAGGAGATGCAGTGTCTGTGGGAAATGGGATACTGTGACTCAGGGTAATGGGATGCAATGACTGAGGGGAATGAGATGCAGTGACTGAGTGAAATGGGATGCAGTGACTCGGTGAAATGGGATGCAGTGACTGTGTGAAATGGGCTGCAGTGTCTGTTTGAACTGTAATGCAGTGACTGTGTGATCTAGGATGCGGTGGCCGAGTGAAATGGGATGCAGTGGCTGAGTGAAATGGGATGCAGTGGCTGAGTGAAATGGGATGCAGTGGCTGAGTGAAATGGGATGCAGTAATTGGTGGAAATGGGATGCAGTGACTGAGGGAAATGGGATACAGTGACTGTGTCAAATGGATGCAGTGACTGAGTGTAATGGGATGCAGTGACTGATCAAAATGGGATGCAGTGACTGACAGTAATAGGATGGCGTGACGGACGGTAATGGGATGCAGTGACTGAGGGAAACGGGACGCAGTGTCAGAGTGAAATAGGATGCAGTCAATGAGTGAAATGGCCTGCAGTGATTGAGTGAAGTGGGATGCAGTGACTGAGGGAAATGGGATGCAGTGACTGAGTTAAATGTGATGCAGAGGCTGGATGAAATGGGATGCAGTGACTGCTTGAAATGGGATGCAGTGACTGAGTGAAATGTGATTCAGACACTGAGTGAAATGGGATGCAGTGACTGAGGGAAATGGGATGCAGTGACTGAGGGAAATGGGATGCAGTGACTGAGGGAAATGAGATGCAGTGTCCGTTTGAAATGGGATCCTGCGACTGAAGTTAATGGGATGCAGTGACTGCTTGAAATGGGATGCAGTGACTGAGTGAAGTGGGATGCAGTGACTGAGTGAAGTGGGATGCAGTGACTGAGTGAAGTGGGATGCAGTGACTGAGGGTAATGGGATGCAGTGACTGAGGGTAATGTGATGCAGTGACTGAGTGAAATGGGATGCAGTGACTGAGGGAAATGGGATGCAGTGACTGGGAAATGGGATGCAGTGACTGAGGACAATGGGATGCAGTGACTGAGGGAAATGCGCTGCCCTTACTGAGTGAAATGGGATGCAGTAACGGAGGAAAGGAGATGCGGTGACTGTGGGAAATAGCATGCTGTGTCTGAGGGGAATGGGATGCAGTGACTGTGGAAATGGGATGCAGTGACAGTTAAATGGGCCGCAGTGACTGAGTGAAATGGGCAGCAGTGAACTTCGTGAAATGGGCTGCAGTGACTGAGGAAAGGAGATGCAGTGACTGAGTTACCTGGGATGCAGTGACTGAGGTTAATGGGATGCATGACTGATGGAAATGGGATGCAGTGACTGAGGGGAATGCGATGCAGTGACTGAGGGGAATGCGATGCAGTGACTCATGGAAATGGGATGCTGTGACTGAGGGAAAGTAGATGCCGTGACTGAGGGAAAGGAGATGCAGTGTCTGTGGGAAATGGGATACTGTGACTCAGGGTAATGGGATGCAATGTCTGAGGGGAATGAGATGCAGTGACTGAGTGAAATGGGATGCAGTGACTCGGTGAAATGGGATGCAGTGACTGTGTGAAATGGGCTGCAGTGTCTGTTTGAACTGTAATGCAGTGACTGTGTGATCTAGGATGCGGTGGCCGAGTGAAATGGGATGCAGTGGCTGAGTGAAATGGGATGCAGTGGCTGAGTGAAATGGGATGCAGTAATTGGTGGAAATGGGATGCAGTGACTGAGGGAAATGGGATACAGTGACTGTGTCAAATGGATGCAGTGACTGAGTGTAATGGGATGCAGTGACTGATCAAAATGGGATGCAGTGACTGACAGTAATAGGATGGCGTGACGGACGGTAATGGGATGCAGTGACTGAGGGAAACGGGACGCAGTGTCAGAGTGAAATAGGATGCAGTCAATGAGTGAAATGGCCTGCAGTGATTGAGTGAAGTGGGATGCAGTGACTGAGGGAAATGGGATGCAGTGACTGAGTTAAATGTGATGCAGAGGCTGGATGAAATGGGATGCAGTGACTGCTTGAAATGGGATGCAGTGACTGAGTGAAATGTGATTCAGACACTGAGTGAAATGGGATGCAGTGACTGAGGGAAATGGGATGCAGTGACTGAGGGAAATGGGATGCAGTGACTGAGGGAAATGAGATGCAGTGTCCGTTTGAAATGGGATCCTGCGACTGAAGTTAATGGGATGCAGTGACTGCTTGAAATGGGATGCAGTGACTGAGTGAAGTGGGATGCAGTGACTGAGTGAAGTGGGATGCAGTGACTGAGTGAAGTGGGATGCAGTGACTGAGGGTAATGGGATGCAGTGACTGAGGGTAATGTGATGCAGTGACTGAGTGAAATGGGATGCAGTGACTGAGGGAAATGGGATGCAGTGACTGGGAAATGGGATGCAGTGACTGAGGACAATGGGATGCAGTGACTGAGGGAAATGAGATGCCGAGATGAGTGAATTGGGATGCAGTGACTGATGGAAATGGTATGCAGTGTCTGTTGGAAATGGGATCCTGCGACTGAAGGTAATGGGCTGCAGTGACTGAGGGTAATGGGATGCAGTGACTGAGGGTAATGGGATGCAGTGACTGAGTGAAATGGGATGCAGTAACTGAGGGTAATGGGATGCAGTGAATGAGGACAATGGGATGCAGTGACTGAGGACAATGGGATGCAGTGACTGAGGACAATGGGATGCAGTGACTGAGGACAATGGGATGCAGTGACTGAGAGAAATGTGATGCAGTGACTATGGGAAATGGGACGCTGTGACTGAGTGAAATGGGACGCAGTGACTGATGGAAAGGAGATGCAGTGACTGATTGAAATGGGATGCAGTGACTGAGTGAAATGGGATTGCCGTGACTGTGGAAAGGAGATGCAGTGACTGAGGAAATGGGACGCGGTGAGGGATGGAAATGGGATGCTCTGACTGAGTGTAAAGTGAAGCATTGAGTGAAATGGGTGCAGTGGCTGCGTGAAATGGGATGCAGTGACTGGTGGAAATGAGATGCACTGACTTCGGGAAAGGAAATGCAGTATCTGTGGGAAATGGGATGCTGCGACTGAGGGTAATGGGTTGCAGTGACTGGTGGAAATGGATGCAGTGACTGAGTGAAATGGGATGCAATGACTGAGTGAAATGCGATGCAGTGACTGAGGTACTGGGAAGAAGTGACTGAGTTAATAGGGATGCAGTGCCCGTGCGGGCTTGGGGTGCAGTGACTGAGGGAAATGGGATACAGTGCCTGAGTGAAATGTGACGCACTGACTGAGTGAAATCGGATGCAGTGACTGAGTGAGATGGGATGCAGTGACTGAGGGAGATGGGATGCAGTGACTGAGGGAAAGGAGATGAGGTGACTGACGGAAAGGAGATGAGGTGACTGAGGGAAATGAGATGCAGTGACTGAGGGTAATGGGATGCAGTGACTGAGGGTAATGGGATGCAGTGACAGTGGGAAATGGCATGCTGTGACTGAGTGAAATGGGACGCAGTGACTGACGGTAATGGGATGCAGTGACTCTTAAATGGGATGCAGTGACTGCGTGAAGTGGGCAGCAGTGACTGTGCGAAATGGGTTGCAGTGACTGAGTGAAATGGGATGCAGTGACTGAGGGAAAAGGGGTGCAGTGAATGGGAGAAATGCGCTGCCCTTACTGAGTGAAATGGGATGCAGTAACGGAGGAAAGGAGATGCGGTGACTGTGGGAAATAGCATGTTGTGTCTGAGGGGAATGCGATGCAGTGACTGAGGGCAATGGGATGCAGTGATTGAGGGAAATGGGATGCAGTGACTGTTCGAAATGGGATGCGGCGACTGACAGTAATTGGATGGAGTGACAGACGGTAATGGGATGCAGTGACTGAGGGAAACGGGACGCAGTGTCAGAGTGAAATAGGATGCAGTCAATGAGTGAAATGGCCTGCAGTGATTGAGTGAAGTGGGATGCAGTGACTGAGGTAAATGGGATGCAGTGACTGAGTTAAATGTGATGCAGAGGCTGGATGAAATGGAATGCAGTGACTGCTTGAAATGGGATGCAGTGACTGAGTGAAATGTGATTCAGTCACTGAGTGAAATGGGATGCAGTGACTGAGGGAAATGGGATGCAGTGACTGAGGGAAATGGGATGCAGTGACTGAGTTAAATGTGATGCAGAGGCTGGATGAAATGGGATGCAGTGACTGCTTGAAATGGGATGCAGTGACTGAGGGAAAGGAGATGCCGTGACTGAGGGAAAGGAGGTGCAGTGACTGAGGGAAAGGAGATGCAGTGTCTGTGGGAAATGGGATACTGTGACTCAGGGTAATGGGATGCAGTGACTGAGTGAAATGGGATGCAGTGACTTAGTGAAATGGGATGCAGTGACTGAGTGAAATGGGATGCAGTGACTGAGTGAAGTGGGATGCAGTGACTGAGTGAAGTGGGATGCAGTGACTGAGAGTAATGGGATGCAGTGACTGAGGACAATGGGATGCAGTGACTGAGGGTAATGTGATGCAGTGACTGAGGGTAATGTGATGCAGTGACTGAGTGAAATGGGATGCAGTGACTGAGGGAAATGGGATGCAGTGACTGGGAAATGGGATGCAGTGACTGAGGGAAATGAGATGCAGTGACTGAGGGTAATGGGATGCAGTGACTGAGGGTAATGGGATGCAGTGACTGAGTGAAATGGGATGCAGTGACTGAGGGAAATGGGATGCAGTGACTGGGAAATGGGATGCAGTGACTGAGGGAAATGAGATGCAGTGACTGAGGGTAATGGGATGCAGTGACTGAGGGTAATGGGATGCAGTGACTGAGTGAAATGGGATGCAGTAACTGAGGGTAATGGGATGCAGTGACTGATGGAGATGGGATGCTGTGACTGAGTGATATGGGATGCTGTGACTGAGGGTAATGGGAGGCAGTGACTGAGGGAAAGGTGATTCCGTGTATGTGGGAAATGGGATGCAGTGACTGAGGGAGATGGAATGCAGTGACTGAGTGAAATGGGATGCTGTGACTGTGTCAAATGGATGCAGTGACTGAGTGTAATGGGATGCAGTGACTGATCAAAATGGGATGCAGTGACTGACAGTAATAGGATGGCGTGACGGACGTTAATGGGATGCAGTGACTGAGGGAAACGGGACGCAGCATCAGAGTGAAATAGGATGCAGTCAATGAGTGAAATGGCCTGCAGTGATTGAGTGAAGTGGGGTGCAGTGACTGAGGGAAATGGGATGCAGTGACTGAGTTAAATGTGATGCAGAGGCTGGATGAAATGGGATGCAGTGACTGCTTGAAATGGGATGCAGTGACTGAGTGAAATGTGATTCAGTCACTGAGTGAAATGGGATGCAGTGACTGAGCGAAATGGGATGCAGTGACTGAGGGAAATGGGATGCAGTGACTGAGGGAAATGGGATACAGTGACTGTGTCAAATGGATGCAGTGACTGAGTGTAAGGGGATGCAGTGACAGATCAAAATGGGATGCAGTGACTGACAGTAATCGGATGGCGTGACGGACGGTAATGGGATGCAGTGACTGAGGGAAACGGGACGCAGTGTCAGAGTGAAATAGGATGCAGTCAATGAGTGAAATGGCCTGCAGTGATTGAGTGAAGTGGGATGCAGTGACTGAGTTAAATGTGATGCAGAGGCTGGATGAAATGGGATGCAGTGACTGAGTGAAATGTGATTCAGTCACTGAGTGAAATGGTTTGCAGTGACTGAGGGAAATGGGATGCAGTGACTGAGGGAAAGGAGATGCAGTGACTGAGGGAAATGAGATGCAGTGTCCGTTTGAAATGGGATCCTGCGACTGAAGTTAATGGGATGCAGTGACTGAGTGAAATGGGATGCAGTGACTGAGTGAAATGGGATGCAGTGACTGAGTGAAGTGGGATGCAGTGACTGAGGTTAATGGGATGCAGTGACTGAGGACAATGTGATGCAGTGACTGAGGGTAATGTGATGCAGTGACTGAGGGTAATGTGATGCAGTGACTGAGGGTAATGTGATGCAGTGACTGAGTGAAATGGGATGCAGTGACTGAGGGAAATGGGATGCAGTGACTGGGAAATGGGATGCAGTGACTGAGGACAATGGGATGCAGTGACTGAGGGAAATGGGATGCAGTGACTGAGAGAAATGTGATGCAGTGACTATGGGAAATGGGACGCAGTGACTGAGTGAAATGGGACGCAGTGACTGAGTGAAATGGGACGCAGTGACTGATGGAAAGGAGATGCAGTGACTGATTGAAATGGGATGCAGTGACTGAGTGAAATGGGATTGCCGTGACTGTGGAAAGGAGATGCAGTGACTGAGGAAATGGGACGCGGTGAGGGATGGAAATGGGATGCTCTGACTGAGTGTAAAGTGATGCATTGAGTGAAATGGGATGCAGTGGCTGCGTGAAATGGGATGCAGTGACTGGTGGAAATGAGATGCACTGACTTCGGGAAAGGAAATGCAGTATCTGTGGGAAATGGGATGCTGCGACAGAGGGTAATGGGATGCAGTGACTGGTGGAAATGGATGCAGTGACTGAGTGAAGTGGGATGCAGTGACTGAGTGAAGTGGGATGCAGTGACTGAGGGTAATGGGATGCAGTGACTGAGGACAATGTGATGCAGTGACTGAGGGTAATGTGATGCAGTGACTGAGGGTAATGTGATGCAGTGACTGAGGGTAATGTGATGCAGTGACTGAGTGAAATGGGATGCAGTGACTGAGGGAAATGGGATGCAGTGACTGAGGACAATGGGATGCAGTGACTGAGGGAAATGGGATGCAGTGACTGAGAGAAATGTGATGCAGTGACTATGGGAAATGGGACGCAGTGACTGAGTGAAATGGGACGCAGTGACTGATGGAAAGGAGATGCAGTGACTGATTGAAATGGGATGCAGTGACTGAGTGAAATGGGATTGCCGTGACTGTGGAAAGGAGATGCAGTGACTGAGGAAATGGGACGCGGTGAGGGATGGAAATGGGATGCTCTGACTGAGTGTAAAGTGAAGCATTGAGTGAAATGGGATGCAGTGGCTGCGTGAAATGGGATGCAGTGACTGAAGACAATGGGAAGCAGTGACTGAGGGTGATGTGATGCAGTGACTGAGGGTAATGTGATGCAGTGACTGAGTGAAATGGGATGCAGTGACTGAGGGAAATGGGATGCAGTGACTGGGAAATGGGATGCAGTGACTGAGGGAAATGGGATGCAGTGACTGAGGGAAATGAGATGCAGTGACTGAGGGTAATGGGATGCAGTGACTGAGTGAAATGCGATGCAGTGAATGAGGACAATGGGATGCAGTGAATGAGGACAATGGGATGCAGTGACTGAGGGCAATGGGATGCAGTGACTGAGGGCAATGGGATGCAGTGACTGAGGGCAATGGGATGCAGTGACTGAGGGCAATGGGATACAGTGACTGAGGGTAATGGGAGGCAGTGACTGAGGGAAAGGTGATTCCGTGTATGTGGGAAATGGGATGCAGTGACTGAGGGAGATGGAATGCAGTAACTGAGTGAAATGGGATGCTGTGACTGAGTGAAATGGGATGCTGTGACTGAGTGAAATGGGATGCTGTGACTGAGGTTAATGGGATGCTGTGACTGAGGTTAATAGGATGCAGTGACTGAGGGAAAGGAGATGCAGTGAACGTGGAAAATGGCATGCTGTGACTGAGAGAAATGGGATGCTGTGACTGACGGTTTTGGGATGCAGTGACTCTTAAATGGAATGCAGTGACTGCGTGAAGTGGGCTGCAGTGACTGTGCGAAATGGGTTGCAGTGACTGAGTGAAATGGGGTGCAGTGACTGAGGAAAGGAGATGCACTGACTGTGGGAAAAGGGGTGCTGTGACTGAGGGAAATGGGATGCAGTGTCTGATGGAAATGGGATCCAGTGACTGAGTGAAATGGGATGCAGTGACTGATGGAAATGGGATGCATTGACTGATGGAAATGGGATGCATTGACTCAGGGAAAGGAGACGCAGTGACTGTGGAAACAGGATGCTGTGACTGAGCGAAATGGGATGCAGTGACTGAGTGAAATGGGATGCAGTGACTGAGTGAAATGGGATGCAGTGACTGATGGAAATGGAATGCGTTGACTGAGGGAAATGAGATGCCAAGACTGAGTGAACTGGGATGCAGTGACTGATGGAAATGGGATGCATTGACTGATGGAAATGGGATGCATTGACTCAGGGAAAGGAGACGCAGTGACTGTGGAAACAGGATGCTGTGACTGAGCGAAATGGGATGCAGTGACTGAGTGAAATGGGATGCAGTGACTGAGTGAAATGGGATGCAGTGACTGATGGAAATGGAATGCGTTGACTGAGGGAAATGAGATGCCAAGACTGAGTGAACTGGGATGCAGTGACTGATGGAAATGGGATGCAGTGACTGACGGAAATGGGATGCAGTGTCTGTTTAAAATGGGATCCTGCGACTGAAGTTAATGGGATGCAGTGACTGAGTGAAATGGGATGCAGTGACTGAGGGCAATGGGATGCAGTGATTGAGGGAAATGGGATGCAGTGACTGTTCGAAATGGGATGCGGCGACTGACAGTAATTGGATGGAGTGACAGACGGTAATGGGATGCAGTGACTGAGGGAAACGGGACGCAGTGTCAGAGTGAAATAGGATGCAGTCAATGAGTGAAATGGCCTGCAGTGATTGAGTGAAGTGGGATGCGGTGACTGAGGGAAATGGGACGCAGTGGCTGAGTGAAATGGGATGCAGTGGCTGACTGAAATTTTATGCAGTGACTGAGTCAGTTGGGATGCAGTGACTGAGTGAAATGGGATGCAGTGACTGATGGAAATGGGATGCTGTGAGTGAGTGAAATGGGCTGCTGTGACTGAGCGTAATGGGATACAGTGACTGAGGGAAAGGAGATGCAGTGACTGAGACAAATGGATGCAGTGACTGATGTAAATGGGTGCAGTGACTGATGTAAATGGGTGCAGTGACTGATGTAAATGGGTGCAGTGACTGATGGAAATGGGATGCATTGACTGATGGAAATGGGATGCATTGACTCAGGGAAAGGAGACGCAGTGACTGTGGAAACAGGATGCTGTGACTGAGCGAAATGGGATGCAGTGACTGAGTGAAATGGGATGCAGTGACTGAGTGAAATGGGATGCAGTGACTGATGGAAATGGAATGCGTTGACTGATGAAAAGGAGATGCAGTGACTGTGGGAAATGGCATGCTGTTTCTGAGGGTAATGGAATGCAGTGACTGAGGGGAATGGGATGCCGAGACTGATTGAACTGGGTTGCAGTGGCTGAGTAAACTGGGATGCTGTGACTGAGTGAAATGGGCTGCAGTGAATGTGTGAACTTGGATGCAGTGACTGATGGAGATGGGATGCTGTGACTGAGTGAAATGGGATGCTGTGACTGAGGGTAATGGGAGGCAGTGACTGAGGGAAAGGTGATTCCGTGTATGTGGCAAATGGGATGCAGTGACTGAGGGAGATGGAATGCAGTGACTGAGTGAAATGGGATGCTGTGACTGTGTCAAATGGATGCAGTGACGGACGGTAATGGGATGCAGTGACTGATCAAAATGGGATGCAGTGACTGACAGTAATAGGATGGCGTGACGGACAGTAATGGGATGCAGTGACTGAGGGAAACGGGACGCAGCATCAGAGTGAAATAGGATGCAGTCAATGAGTGAAATGGCCTGCAGTGATTGAGTGAAGTGGGGTGCAGTGACTGAGGCAAATGGGATGCAGTGACTGAGTTAAATGTGATGCAGGGGCTGGATGAAATGGGATGCAGTGACTGCTTGAAATGGGATGCAGTGACTGAGTGAAATGTGATTCAGTCACTGAGTGAAATGGGATGCAGTGACTGAGCGAAATGGGATGCAGTGACTGAGGGAAATGGGATGCAGTGACTGAGGGAAATGAGATGCAGTGTCTGTTTGAAATGGGATCCTGCGACTGAAGTTAATGGGATGCAGTGACTGAGTGAAATGGGATGCAGTGACTTCGTGAAATGGGATGCAGTGACTGAGTGAAATGGGATGCAGTGACTGAGTGAAGTGGGATGCAGTGACTGAGGGTAATGGGATGCAGTGACTGAAGACAATGGGATGCAGTGACTGAGGGTAATGTGATGCAGTGACTGAGGGTAATGTGATGCAGTGACTGAGTGAAATGGGATGCAGTGACTGAGGGAAATGGGATGCAGTGACTGAGGGAAATGAGATGCAGTGACTGAGGGTAATGGGATGCAGTGACTGAGTGAAATGCGATGCAGTGAATGAGGACAATGGGATGCAGTGAATGAGGACAATGGGATGCAGTGACTGAGGGCAATGGGATGCAGTGACTGAGGGCAATGGGATGCAGTGACTGAGGGTAATGGGATGCAGTGACTGAGTGAAATGTGATGCAGTACCTGAGGGTAATGGGATGCAGTGACTGAGGGCAATGGGATGCAGTGACTGAGGGCAATGGGATGCAGTGACTGAGGGCAATGGGATGCAGTGACTGAGGGCAATGGGATGCAGTGACTGAGGGCAATGGGATGCAGTGACTGAGGGTAATGGGAGGCAGTGACTGAGGGAAAGGTGATTCCGTGTATGTGGGAAATGGGATGCAGTGACTGAGGGAGATGGAATGCAGTGACTGAGTGAAATGGGATGCTGTGACTGAGTGAAATGGGATGCTGTGACTGAGGTTAATGGGATGCTGTGACTGAGGTTATTAGGATGCAGTGACTGAGGGAAAGGAGATGCAGTGAACGTGGAAAATGGCATGCTGTGACTGAGAGAAATGGGATGCTGTGACTGATGGTTTTGGGATGCAGTGACTCTTAAATGGAATGCAGTGACTGCGTGAAGTGGGCTGCAGTGACTGTGCGAAATGGGTTGCAGTGACTGAGTGAAATGGGATGCAGTGACTGAGGAAAGGAGATGCACTGACTGTGGGAAAAGGGGTGCTGTGACTGAGGGAAATGGGATGCAGTGTCTGATGGAAATGGGATCCAGTGACTGAGGGAAATGGGATGCAGTGTCTGAGGGCAATGGGATGCAGTGAATGAGTGAAATGCGCTGCCCTTACTGAGTGAAATGGGATGCAGTAACGGAGGAAAGGAGATGCGGTGACTGTGGGAAATAGCATGCTGTGTCTGAGGGGAATGGGATGCCGTGACTGTGGAAATGGGATGCAGTGACAGTTAAATGGGCCGCAGTGACTGAGTGAAATGGGCAGCAGTGACTTCGTGAAATGGGCTGCAGTGACTGAGGAAAGGAGATGCAGTGACTGAGTGACCTGGGATGCAGTGACGGAGGTTAATGGGATGCAGTGACTGAGTGACATTGGATGAAGTGACTGATCTAAATGGGATGCATGACTGATGGAAATGGGATGCAGTGACTGAGGGGAATGCGATGCAGTGACTGAGGGGAATGCGATGCAGTGACTCATGGAAATGGGATGCTGTGACTGAGGGAACGGAGATGCAGTGACTGTGGAAATGGGTTACAGTGACTGAGTGAAATGGGCTGCAGTGACTGAGGGAAATGGATGCACTGTCTCAATTGAATGGGATTTACTGTCTCCGTTAAATGGGATGCAGTGACTGAGTGAAATGGGATGCAGTGACTGAGTGAAATGGGATGCTGTGACTGAGTGAAATGGGATGCTGTGACTGAGGGAAAGGAGATGCCGTGACTGAGGGAAAGGAGATGCCGTGACTGAGGGAAAGGAGGTGCAGTGACTGAGGGAAAGGAGATGCAGTGTCTGTGGGAAATGGGATGCTGTGTCTCAGGGTAATGGGATGCAATGACTGAGGCGAATGAGATGCAGTGACTGAGTGAAATGGGATGCAGTGACTCGGTGAAATGGGATGCAGTGACTGTGTGAAATGGGCTGCAGTGTCTGTTTGAACTGTAATGCAGTGACTGTGTGATCTAGGATGCGGTGGCCGAGTGAAATGGGATGCAGTGGCTGAGTGAAATGGGATACAGTGACTGTGTCAAATGGATGCAGTGACTGAGTGTAATGGGATGCAGTGACTGATCAAAATGGGATGCAGTGACTGAGGGAAACGGGACGCAGTGTCTGAGTGAAATAGGATGCAGTCAATGAGTGAAATGGCCTGCAGTGATTGAGTGAAGTGGGATGCAGTGACTGAGGGAAATGGGATGCAGTGACTGAGTTAAATGTGATGCAGAGGCTGGATGAAATGGGATGCAGTGACTCCTTGAAATGGGATGCAGTGACTGAGTGAAATGTGATTCAGTCACTGAGTGAAATGTGATTCAGTCACTGAGTGAAATGGGATGCAGTGACTGAGGGAAATGGGATGCAGTGACTGAGGGAAATGGGATGCAGTGACTGAGGGAAATGAGATGCAGTGTCCGTTTGAAATGGGATCCTGTGACTGAAGTTAATGGGATGCAGTGACTGAGTGAAATGGGATGCAGTGACTGAGTGAAATGGGATGCAGTGACTGAGTGAAGTGGGATGCAGTGACTGAGGGTAATGGGAAGCAGTGACTGAGGACAATGGGATGCAGTGACTGAGGGTAATGTGATGCAGTGACTGAGTGAAATGGGATGCAGTGACTGAGGGAAATGGGATGCAGTGACTGGGAAATGGGATGCAGTGACTGATGACAATGGGATGCAGTGACTGAGGGAAATGAGATGCCGAGATGAGTGAACTGGGATGCAGTGACTGATGGAAATGGTATGCAGTGTCTTTTGGAAATGGGATCCTGCGACTGAAGGTAATGGGATGCAGTGACTGAGGGTAATGGGATGCAGTGACTGAGGGTAATGGGATGCAGTGACTGAGTGAAATGGGATGCAGTGAATGAGGACAATGGGATGCAGTGAATGAGGACAATGGGATGCAGTGACTGAGGACAATGGGATGCAGTGACTGAGAGAAATGTGATGCAGTGACTGAGGGAAATGGGATGCAGTGACTGGGAATTGGGATGCAGTGACTATGGGAAATGTGACGCAGTGACTGAGTGAAATGGGACGCAGTGACTGATGGAAAGGAGATGCAGTGACTGATTGAAATGGGATGCAGTGACTGAGTGAAATGGGATTGCCGTGACTGTGGAAAGGAGATGCAGTGACTGAGGAAATGGGATGCGGTGAGGGATGGAAATGGGATGCTCTGACTGAGTGTAAAGTGAAGCATTGAGTGAAATGGGATGCAGTGGCTGCGTGAAATGGGATGCAGTGACTGGTGGAAATGAGATGCACTGACTTAGGGAAAGGAAATGCAGTGTCTGTGGGAAATGGGATGCTGCGACTGAAGGTAATGGGATGCAGTGACTGATGGAAATGGATGCAGTGACTGAGTGAAATGGGATGCAGTGACTGAGTGAAATGCGATGCAGTGACTGAGGTACTGGGAAGGAGTGACTGAGTTAATAGGGTTGCAGTGCCCATGCGGGCTTGGGGTGCAGTGACTGAGGGAAATGGGATACAGTGCCTGAGTGAAATGTGACGCACTGACTGAGTGAAATTGGATGCAGTGACTGAGTGGAATGGGATGCAGTGACTGCGTGAAATGGGATGCAGTGAATGAGTGAAATGAGATGCAGTGTCTGATGGAAATGTGATGCAGTGACAGAGTGACATGAGCTGCAGTATCTGATGGAAATGTGACGCAGTAACTGAGGGAAATGGGATGCAGTGTCTGAGGTACTGGGTAGGAGTGACTGAGGGACATGGGATGCAGTGACTGAGGGACATGGGAGGCAGTGACTGAGGGAAAGGAGATGCAGTGACTGTGGGAAATGGCATATTGTGACTCAGGGTAATGGGATGCAGTGACTGAGGGGAATGGGATGCAGTGACTGAGTGAAATTGGCTGCAGTGACTGTTGGAAATGGGATGCAGTGATTGAGTGAAATGGGATGCAGTGACTGAGTGAAATGAGATGCAGTGACTGAGGGAAATGGGATGCAGTCAGTGAGTGAAATGTGTTGCAGTCACTGAGTGAAAGGGGATGCAGTGACTGAGTGAAATGCGATGCAGTGACTGAGGGAAATGGGATGCAGTGACTGAGGGAAATGAGATGCCAAGACTGAGTGAACTGGGATGCAGTGACTGATGGAAATGGGATGCAGTGACTGACGGAAATGGGATGCAGTGTCTGTTTGAAATGGGATCCTGCGACTGAAGTTAATGGGATGCAGTGACTGAGTGAAATGGGATGCAGTGACTGAGTGAAATGGGATCCAGTGACTGAGTGAAGTGGGATGCAGCGACTGAGGACAATGGGATGCAGCGACTGAGGGCAATGGGATGCAGTGACTGAGGGCAATGGGATGCAGTGACTGAGGGAAATGGGATGCAGTGACTGCGTGAAATGGGATGCAGTGAATGAGTGAAATGAGATGCAGTGTCTGATGGAAATGTGATGCAGTGACAGAGTGACATGAGCTGCAGTGTCTGATGGAAATGTGATGCAGTGACTGAGGTACTGGGTAGGAGTGACTGAGGGACATGGGATGCAGTGACTGAGGGAAAGGAGATGCAGTGACTGTGGGAAATGGCATATTGTGACTCAGGGTAATGGGATGCAGTGACTGAGTGAAATGGGATGCTGTGACTGAGTCAGTTGGGATGCATTGACTGTTCGAAATGGGATGCGGTGACTGACAGTAATTGGATGGAGTGACGGACGGTAATGGGATGCAGTGACTGAGGGAAACGGGACGCAGTGTCAGAGTGAAATAGGATGCAGTCAATGAGTGAAATGGCCTGCAGTGATTGAGTGAAGTGGGATGCAGTGACTGAGGGAAATGGGATGCAGTGACTGAGTTAAATGTGATGCAGAGGCTGGATGAAATGGGATGCAGTGACTGCTTGAAATGGGATGCAGTGACTGAGTGAAATGTGATTCAGTCACTGAGTGAAATGGGATGCAGTGACTGAGGGAAATGGGATGCAGTGACTGAGGGAATTGGGATGCAGTGACTGAGGGAAATGAGATGCAGTGACTGAGGAAAGGAGATGCACTGACTGTGGGAAAAGGGGTGCTGTGACTGAGGGAAATGGGATGCAGTGTCTGATGGAAATGGGATCCAGTGACTGAGGGAAATGGGATGCAGTGTCTGAGGGCAATGGGATGCAGTGAATGAGTGAAATGCGCTGCCCTTACTGAGTGAAATGTGATGCAGTAACGGAGGAAAGGAGATGCGGTGACTGTGGGAAATAGCATGCTGTGTCTGAGGGGAATGGGATGCCGTGACTGTGGAAATGGGATGCAGTGACAGTTAAATGGGCCGCAGTGACTGAGTGAAATGGGCAGCAGTGACTTCGTGAAATGGGCTGCAGTGACTGAGGAAAGGAGATGCAGTGACTGAGTGACCTGGGATGCAGTGACGGAGGTTAATGGGATGCAGTGACTGAGTGACATTGGATGAAGTGACTGATCTAAATGGGATGCATGACTGATGGAAATGGGATGCAGTGACTGAGGGGAATGCGATGCAGTGACTGAGGGGAATGCGATGCAGTGACTCATGGAAATGGGATGCTGTGACTGAGGGAACGGAGATGCAGTGACTGTGGAAATGGGTTACAGTGACTGAGTGAAATGGGCTGCAGTGACTGAGGGAAATGGATGCACTGTCTCAATTGAATGGGATTTACTGTCTCCGTTAAATGGGATGCAGTGACTGAGTGAAATGGGATGCAGTGACTGAGTGAAATGGGATGCTGTGACTGAGTGAAATGGGATGCTGTGACTGAGGGAAAGGAGATGCCGTGACTGAGGGAAAGGAGATGCCGTGACTGAGGGAAAGGAGGTGCAGTGACTGAGGGAAAGGAGATGCAGTGTCTGTGGGAAATGGGATGCTGTGTCTCAGGGTAATGGGATGCAATGACTGAGGGGAATGAGATGCAGTGACTGAGTGAAATGGGATGCAGTGACTCGGTGAAATGGGATGCAGTGACTGTGTGAAATGGGCTGCAGTGTCTGTTTGAACTGTAATGCAGTGACTGTGTGATCTAGGATGCGGTGGCCGAGTGAAATGGGATGCAGTGGCTGAGTGAAATGGGATACAGTGACTGTGTCAAATGGATGCAGTGACTGAGTGTAATGGGATGCAGTGACTGATCAAAATGGGATGCAGTGACTGAGGGAAACGGGACGCAGTGTCTGAGTGAAATAGGATGCAGTCAATGAGTGAAATGGCCTGCAGTGATTGAGTGAAGTGGGATGCAGTGACTGAGGGAAATGGGATGCAGTGACTGAGTTAAATGTGATGCAGAGGCTGGATGAAATGGGATGCAGTGACTCCTTGAAATGGGATGCAGTGACTGAGTGAAATGTGATTCAGTCACTGAGTGAAATGGGATGCAGTGACTGAGGGAAATGGGATGCAGTGACTGAGGGAAATGGGATGCAGTGACTGAGGGAAATGAGATGCAGTGTCCGTTTGAAATGGGATCCTGTGACTGAAGTTAATGGGATGCAGTGACTGAGTGAAATGGGATGCAGTGACTGGGAAATGGGATGCAGTGACTGAGGACAATGGGATGCATTGACTGAGGGTAATGTGATGCAGTGACTGAGTGAAATGGGATGCAGTGACTGAGGGAAATGGGATGCAGTGACTGGGAAATGGGATGCAGTGACTGATGACAATGGGATGCAGTGACTGAGGGAAATGAGATGCCGAGATGAGTGAACTGGGATGCAGTGACTGATGGAAATGGTATGCAGTGTCTTTTGGAAATGGGATCCTGCGACTGAAGGTAATGGGATGCAGTGACTGAGGGTAATGGGATGCAGTGACTGAGGGTAATGGGATGCAGTGACTGAGTGAAATGGGATGCAGTGAATGAGGACAATGGGATGCAGTGAATGAGGACAATGGGATGCAGTGACTGAGGACAATGGGATGCAGTGACTGAGAGAAATGTGATGCAGTGACTGAGGGAAATGGGATGCAGTGACTGGGAATTGGGATGCAGTGACTATGGGAAATGTGACGCAGTGACTGAGTGAAATGGGACGCAGTGACTGATGGAAAGGAGATGCAGTGACTGATTGAAATGGGATGCAGTGACTGAGTGAAATGGGATTGCCGTGACTGTGGAAAGGAGATGCAGTGACTGAGGAAATGGGATGCGGTGAGGGATGGAAATGGGATGCTCTGACTGAGTGTAAAGTGAAGCATTGAGTGAAATGGGATGCAGTGGCTGCGTGAAATGGGATGCAGTGACTGGTGGAAATGAGATGCACTGACTTAGGGAAAGGAAATGCAGTGTCTGTGGGAAATGGGATGCTGCGACTGAAGGTAATGGGATGCAGTGACTGATGGAAATGGATGCAGTGACTGAGTGAAATGGGATGCAGTGACTGAGTGAAATGCGATGCAGTGACTGAGGTACTGGGAAGGAGTGACTGAGTTAATAGGGTTGCAGTGCCCATGCGGGCTTGGGGTGCAGTGACTGAGGGAAATGGGATACAGTGCCTGAGTGAAATGTGACGCACTGACTGAGTGAAATTGGATGCAGTGACTGAGTGGAATGGGATGCAGTGACTGCGTGAAATGGGATGCAGTGAATGAGTGAAATGAGATGCAGTGTCTGATGGAAATGTGATGCAGTGACAGAGTGACATGAGCTGCAGTATCTGATGGAAATGTGACGCAGTAACTGAGGGAAATGGGATGCAGTGTCTGAGGTACTGGGTAGGAGTGACTGAGGGACATGGGATGCAGTGACTGAGGGACATGGGAGGCAGTGACTGAGGGAAAGGAGATGCAGTGACTGTGGGAAATGGCATATTGTGACTCAGGGTAATGGGATGCAGTGACTGAGGGGAATGGGATGCAGTGACTGAGTGAAATTGGCTGCAGTGACTGTTGGAAATGGGATGCAGTGATTGAGTGAAATGGGATGCAGTGACTGAGTGAAATGAGATGCAGTGACTGAGGGAAATGGGATGCAGTCAGTGAGTGAAATGTGTTGCAGTCACTGAGTGAAAGGGGATGCAGTGACTGAGTGAAATGCGATGCAGTGACTGAGGGAAATGGGATGCAGTGACTGAGGGAAATGAGATGCCAAGACTGAGTGAACTGGGATGCAGTGACTGATGGAAATGGGATGCAGTGACTGACGGAAATGGGATGCAGTGTCTGTTTGAAATGGGATCCTGCGACTGAAGTTAATGGGATGCAGTGACTGAGTGAAATGGGATGCAGTGACTGAGTGAAATGGGATCCAGTGACTGAGTGAAGTGGGATGCAGCGACTGAGGACAATGGGATGCAGCGACTGAGGGCAATGGGATGCAGTGACTGAGGGAAATGGGATGCAGTGACTGCGTGAAATGGGATGCAGTGAATGAGTGAAATGAGATGCAGTGTCTGATGGAAATGTGATGCAGTGACAGAGTGACATGAGCTGCAGTGTCTGATGGAAATGTGATGCAGTGACTGAGGTACTGGGTAGGAGTGACTGAGGGACATGGGATGCAGTGACTGAGGGAAAGGAGATGCAGTGACTGTGGGAAATGGCATATTGTGACTCAGGGTAATGGGATGCAGTGACTGAGTGAAATGGGATGCTGTGACTGAGTCAGTTGGGATGCATTGACTGTTCGAAATGGGATGCGGTGACTGACAGTAATTGGATGGAGTGACGGACGGTAATGGGATGCAGTGACTGAGGGAAACGGGACGCAGTGTCAGAGTGAAATAGGATGCAGTCAATGAGTGAAATGGCCTGCAGTGATTGAGTGAAGTGGGATGCGGTGACTGAGGGAAATGGGATGCAGTGGCTGAGTGAAATGGGATGCAGTGGCTGAGTGAAATTTGATGCAGTGACTGAGTCAGTTGGGATGCAGTGACTGAGTGAAATGGGATGCAGTGACTGATGGAAATGGGATGCTGTGAGTGAGTGAAATGGGCTGCTGTGACTGAGCCTAATGGGATACAGTGACTGAGGGAAAGGAGATGCAGTGACTGAGACAAATGGATGCAGTGACTGATGTAAATGGGTGCAGTGACTGATGGAAATGGGATGCAGTGACTGAGGGGAATGCGATGCAGTGACTGAGGGGAATGCGATGCAGTGACTCATGGAAATGGGATGCTGTGACTGATGAACGGAGATGCAGTGACTGTGGAAATGGGTTACAGTGACTGAGTGAAATGGGCTGCAGTGACTGAGGGAAATGGATGCACTGTCTCAATTGAATGGGATTTACTGTCTCCATTAAATGGGATGCAGTGACTGAGTGAAATGGGATGCTGTGACTGAGTGAAATGGGATGCTGTGACTGAGGGAAAGGAGATGCCGTGACTGAGGGAAAGGAGATGCAGTGACTGAGACAAATGGATGCAGTGACTGATGTAAATGGGTGCAGTGACTGATGGAAATGGGATGCATTGTCTCAGGGAAAGGAGACGCAGTGACTGTGGAAACAGGATGCTGTGACTGAGCGAAATGGGATGCAGTGACTGAGTGAAATGGGATGCAGTGACTGAGTGAAATGGGATGCGTTGACTGATGAAAAGGAGATGCCTTGACTGTGGGAAATGGCATGCTGTGTCTGAGGGTAATGGAATGCAGTGACTGAGGGGAATGGGATGCCGAGACTGATTGAACTGGGTTGCAGTGGCTGAGTAAACTGGGATGCTATGACTATGTCTAAGGGGATCCAGTGACTGAGGGAAATGGGATCCAGTGACTGTGGGAAATGGGTTGCAGTGTCTGAGTGAAATGGGATGCAGTGACTGAGTGAAATGGGCTGCAGTGAATGTGTGAACTGGGATGCAGTGACTGATGGAGATGGGATGCTGTGACTGAGTGAAATGGGATGCTGTGACTGAGGGTAATGGGAGGCAGTGACTGAGGGAAAGGTGATTCCGTGTATGTGGGAAATGGGATGCAGTGACTGAGGGAGATGGAATGCAGTGACTGAGTGAAATGGGATGCTGTGACTGTGTCAAATGGATGCAGTGACTGAGTGGAATGGGATGCAGTGACTGATCAAAATGGGATGCAGTGACTGACAGTAATAGGATGGCGTGACGGACGGTAATGGGATGCAGTGACTGAGGGAAACGGGACGCAGCGTCAGAGTGAAATAGGATGCAGTCAATGAGTGAAATGGCCTGCAGTGATTGAGTGAAGTGGGATGCAGTGACTGAGGGAAATGGGATGCAGTGACTGAGTTAAATGTGATGCAGAGGCTGGATGAAATGGGACGCAGTGACTGCTTGAAATGGGATGCAGTGACTGAGTGAAATGTGATTCAGTCACTGAGTGAAATGGGATGCAGTGACTGAGTGAAATGGGATGCAGTGACTGAGGGAAATGGGATGCAGTGACTGAGGGAAATGGGATGCCGTGACTGAGGGAAATGAGATGCAGTGTCTGTTTGAAATGGGATCCTGCGACTGAAGTTAATGGGATGCAGTGACTTACTGAAATGGGATGCAGTGACTGAGTGAAATGGGATGCAGTGACTGAGTGAAGTGGGATGCAGTGACTGAGGGTAATGGGATGCAGTGACTGAGGACAATGGGATGCAGTGACTGAGTGAAATGGGATGCAGTGTCTGAGGGAAATGGGATGCAGTGACTGGGAAATGAGATGCAGTGACTGAGGGAAATGGGATGCAGTGACTGTGTCAAATGGATGCAGTGACTGTGTGTAATGGGATGCACTGACTGTTCGAAATGGGATGCGGTGACTGACAGTAATTGGATGGAGTGACGGACGGTAATGGGATGCAGTGACTGAGGGAAACGGGACGCAGTGTCAGAGTGAAATAGGATGCAGTCAATGAGTGAAATGGCCTGCAGTGATTGAGTGAAGTGGGATGCGGTGACTGAGGGAAATGGGATGCAGTGGCTGAGTGAAATGGGATGCAGTGACTGATGGAAATGGGATGCTGTGAGTGAGTGAAATGGGCTGCTGTGACTGAGCGTAATGGGATACAGTGACTGAGGGAAAGGAGATGCAGTGACTGAGACAAATGGATGCAGTGACTGATGTAAATGGGTGCAGTGACTGATGGAAATGGGATGCATTGACTGATGGAAATGGGATGCATTGTCTCAGGGAAAGGAGACGCAGTGACTGTGGAAACAGGATGCAGTGACTGAGCGAAATGGGATGCAGTGACTGAGTGAAATGGGATGCAGTGACTGATGGAAATGGGATGCGTTGACTGATGAAAAGGAGATGCAGTGACTGTGGGAAATGGCATGCTGTGTCTGAGGGTAATGGAATGCAGTGACTGAGGGGAATGGGATGCCGAGACTGATTGAACTGGGTTGCAGTGGCTGAGTAAACTGGGATGCTATGACTATGTCTAAGGGGATCCAGTGACTGAGGGAAATGGGATCCAGTGACTGTGGGAAATGGGTTGCAGTGTCTGAGTGAAATGGAATGCAGTGACTGAGTGAAATGGGCTGCAGTGAATGTGTGAACTGGGATGCAGTGACTGATGGAGATGGGATGCTGTGACTGAGTGAAATGGGATGCTGTGACTGAGGGTAATGGGAGGCAGTGACTGAGTGAAATGGGATACTGTGACTTTGTCAAATGGATGCAGTGACTGAGTGTAATGGGATGCAGTGACTGATCAAAATGGGATGCAGTGACTGACAGTAATAGGATGGCGTGACGGACGGTAATGGGATGCAGTGACTGAGGGAAACGGGACGCAGCGTCAGAGTGAAATAGGATGCAGTCAATGAGTGAAATGGCCTGCAGTGATTGAGTGAAGTGGGGTGCAGTGACTGAGGGAAATGGGATGCAGTGACTGAGTTAAATGTGATGCAGAGGCTGGATGAAATGGGATGCAGTGACTGCTTGAAATGGGATGCAGTGACTGAGTGAAATGTGATTCAGTCACTGAGTGAAATGGGATGCAGTGACTGAGCGAAATGGGATGCAGTGACTGAGGGAAATGGGATGCAGTGACTGAGTTCAATGTGATGCAGAGGCTGGATGAAATGGGATGCAGTGACTGCTTGAAATGGGATGCAGTGACTGAGTGAAATGTGATTCAGTCACTGAGTGAAATGGGATGCAGTGACTGAGTGAAGTGGGATGCAGTGACTGAGCGAAATGGGATGCAGTGACTGAGGGAAATGGGATGCCGTGACTGAGGGAAATGGCATGCAGTGTCTGTTTGAAATGGGATCCTGCGACTGAAGTTAATGGGATGCAGTGACTGAGCGTAATGGGATGCAGTGACTGAGTGAAATGGGATGCAGTGACTGAGTGAAATGGGATGCAGTGACTGAGTGAAATGGGATGCGGTGACTGAGTGAAGTGGGATGCAGTGACTGAGGGAAATGGGATGCAGTGACTGAGGACAATGGGATGCAGTGACTCTGGGGAATGGGATGCAGTGACTGAGTGAAATGGGATGCAGTGACTGAGGGAAACAACTGTGGTGTCTCCCACCCGCCCTCCTCCTCCAACCTAGTTCATAAGGTAAGGTTCATTCTAAACTTTGTCTATTGAACATAAGTTTGTTATTAATTTGTTATTATTACTTGACGTAAGCTTTCTACTTTAGTATTGAGTGTGTGTTCAGATAAGTGGGGTATGGATGCTAGGGCAGTTGCTTGCTCCTCCTGCAGAATGTGGCAGTTGGGAGATGTGGCACACGTCTCCGCTGGCTACATCTGCGGGAAGTGCACCCAACTACAGCTCCTTGAAAACCGTGTTAGGGAAATGGAGCTGGAGCTGGATGAACTACGGATCATTCGGGAGGCAGAGGGGGTAATTGAGAGGAGTTATCGGGAGTTGGTCACTCCTAAGGCTCAGGACGAGGATAGATGGGTTACAGTTAGGGGGAGGAAAGGGGACAGACAGACAGTGCAGAGATCCCCTGTGGGCATTCCCCTCAGCAATAAGTATACCGTTTTGGATACTGCTGGGGGGGATGACCTACCAGTGGAAAGCCATAGTAGTCAGTTCTCTGGCACTGAGCCTGACACTGTGGCAAAGAAGGGAAGGGGGCAGAATAGAAAAGTACTCGTGGTAGGGGACTCGATAGTTCGGGGAATCGACAGGAGATTTTGTGGGCAAGATCGGGATTCCCGGAAGGTATGTTGCCTCCCTGGTGCCAGGGTCCGGGACGTCTCCGATCGGGTGTATAAAGTTCTGAAAGGGGAGGGCGAACAGCCAGAAATCGTGTTACATATTGGCACAAACGATATAGCCAGAAATAGGTTTGAGGATATAAAAAGTGATTTCAGGGAGTTAGGATGGAAGCTGCAGAGCAGGACGAACAGAGTAGTGTTCTCTGGTTTAATACCGGTGCCACGAGATAGCGAGGTGAGGAACAGGGAGCGGGCGCAGCTGAACACGTGGCTACGCAGCTGGTGTTGGAGGGAGGGCTTCAGATCTGTTGATAATTGGGATGCCTTCTGGGGAAGGTGGGACCTGTACAAGAAGGACGGGTTGCATCTGAACTGGAAGGGGACCAATGTCCTGGGTGGAAGGTTTGCTCGAGTAGTTCGAGAGGGTTTAAACTAGTATGGCACGGGGGTGGGAACCTGAGCTGTATACCAGAGGTGAGCGTTGATGCAGGTGAGGCAGTAGCAAGAGGTAGACCAGCTAGTGGGAAGGATTTTCCTGGGAAGGAACCAAGGGATCGGTTAAAGTGTGTTTGCTTTAATGCAAGGAGTATCAGGAATAAAAGTGATGAACTTAGAGCATGGATCAGTACCTGGTGCTATGATGTTGTGGCCATAACAGAGACATGGGTTTCTCATGGGCAGGAATGGTTGCTGGATGTTCCAGGGTTTAGAACATTTAAAAAGAATAGGGAGGGGGGAAAAAGAGGAGGGGGTGTAGCACTACTAATCAGAGAGGGTATCACAGCTACAGAAGCTTCCTTTGTCGAGGAAGATCTGCCTACTGAGTCAGTATGGGTGGAAATTAGGAACAGCAAGGGAGTAGTCACCTCGTTAGGGGTTTACTACAGGCCCCCCCCAATAGCAGCAGAGAGATTGAAGAAAGCATAGGTCGACAGATTTTGGAAAAGTGTGGACGCAGTAGGGTTGTTGTAATGGGTGACTTTAACTTTCCTAATATTGATTGGAACCTCCTTCGAGCAGAAGATTTGAATGGAGCTGTTTTTCTAAGGTGTGTTCGGGAGGGTTTCCTAACGCAGTACGTTGACAGGCCGACGAGGGGAGAGGCCATTCTAGACTTGGTGCTCGGAAACGAGCCGGGGCAGGTATCAGATCTTGTGGTGGGAGAGCATTTTGGTGATAGTGACCATAACTGCCTCACATTCTACATAGCTATGGAGAAGGAGAGGATTAGGCAGAATGGGAGGATATTTAATTGGGGAAGAGGAAACTATGATGCGATTAGACATGAGTTAGGAAGCATGGACTGGGAGCAGTTGTTCCATGGTAAGGGAACTATAGACATGTGGAGACGGTTTAAGGAACAGCTGTTGGGAGTGATGAGTAAATATGTTCCTCTGAGACAGGCAAGAAGGGGTAAGATTAAGGAACCTTGGATGACGAGAGCGGTGGAGCTTCTAGTGAAAAGGAAGAAGGTAGCTTACATAAGGTGGAGGAAGCTAGGGTCAAGTTCAGCTAGAGAGGATTACATGCAGGCAAGGAAGGAGCTCAAAAATGGTCTGAGGAGAGCCAGGAGGGGGCACGAGAAAGGCTTGGCAGAAGGAATCCGGGAAAACACAAAGGCATTTTACACTTACGTGAGGAATAAGAGAATGGTCAAAGAAAGAGTAGGGCCGATCAGGGATAGCATAGGGAACTTGTGTGTGGAGCCTGAGGAGGTAGGGGAAGCCCTAAATGAGTTTTTTGCTTCTGTCTTTACGAAAGAAACCAACTTTGTAGTGAATGAAACCTTTGAAGAGCAGGTGTGCATGCTGGAATGGATAGAGATAGACGAAGCTGATGTGCTGAAAATTTTGTCAAACATTAAGATTGACAAGTCGCCAGGCCCGGATCAGATTTGTCCTCGGCTGCTTTGGGAAGCGAGAAATGCAATTGCTTCGCCACTTGCGAAGATCTTTGCATCCTCGCTCTCCACTGGAGTCGTACCTGAGGACTGGAGAGAGGAAAATGTAATTCCTCTCTTCAAGAAAGGAAATAGGGAAATCCCCGGCAACTATAGACCGGTAAGTCTCACGTCTGTCGTCTGCAAGGTGTTAGAAAGGATTCTGAGGGATAAGATTTATGACCATCTGGAAGAGCATGGCTTGATCAAATACAGTCAACACGGCTTTGTGAGGGGCAGGTCATGCCTTACAAACCTTATCGAGTTTTTTGAGGATGTGACTAGAAAAGTTGATGAGGGTCGAGCTGTGGATGTGGTGTATATGGACTTCAGTAAGGCATTTGATAAGGTTCCCCATGGTAGGCTCATTCAGAAGGTCAGGAGGAATGGGATACAGGGGAACTTAGCAGCTTGGATACAGAATTGGCTGGCCAACAGAAGACAGCGAGTGGTAGTAGAAGGAAAATATTCTGCCTGGAAGTCAGTGGTGAGTGGAGTTCCACAGGGCTCTGTCCTTGGGCCTCTACTGTTTGTAATTTTTATTAATGACTTGGACGAGGGAATTGAAGGATGGGTCAGCAAGTTTGCAGACGACACAAAGGTCGGAGGTGTCGTTGACAGTGTAGAGGGCTGTTGTAGGCTGCAGCGGGACATTGACAGGATGCAGAGATGGGCTGAGAGGTGGCAGATGGAGTTCAACCTGGATAAATGCGAGGTGATGCATTTTGGAAGGTCGAATTTGAAAGCTGAGTACGGGATTAAGGATAAGATTCTTGGCAGCGTGGAGGAACAGCGGGATCTTGGTGTGCAGATACATAGATCCCTTAAAATGGCCACCCAAGTGGACAGGGTTGTTAAGAAAGCATATGGTGTTTTGGCTTTCATTAACAGGGGGATTGAGTTTAAGAGTCGTGAGATCTTGTTGCAGCTCTATGAAACTTTGGTTAGACCGCACTTGGAATACTGCGTCCAGTTCTGGGCGCCCGATTATAGGAAAGATGTGGATGCTTTGGAGAGGGTTCAGAGGAGGTTTACCAGGATGCTGCCTGGACTGGAGGGCTTATCTTATGAAGAGAGGTTGACTGAGCTCGGTCTCTTTTCATTGGAGAAAAGGAGGAGGAGAGGTGACCTAATTGAGGTATACAAGATAATGAGAGGCATAGATAGAGTTGATAGCCAGAGACTATTTCCCAGAGCAGAAATGGCTAGCACGAGGGGTCATAGTTTTAAGCTGGTTGGTGGAAAGTATAGAGGGGATGTCAGAGGCAGGTTCTTTACACAGAGAGTTGTGAGAGCATGGAATGCGTTGCCAGCAGCAGTTGTGGAAGCAAGGTCATTGGGGTCATTTAAGAGACTGCTGGACATGTATATGGTCACAGAAATTTGAGGGGGCATACATGAGGATCAATGGTTGGCACAACATTGTGGGCTGAAGGGCCTGTTCTGTGCTGTACTGTTCTATGTTCTATGTTCTATGAAATGGGATGCAGTGACTGAGGGAAATGAGATGCAGTGACTGAGGGTAATGGGATGCAGTGACTGAGGGTAATGGGATGCAGTGACTGAGTGAAATGGGATGCAGTAACTGAGGGTAATGGGATGCAGTGACTGAGTGAAATGGGATGCAGTGAATGAGGACAATGGGATGCAGTGAATGAGGACAATGGGATGCAGTGACTGAGGGCAATGGGATGCAGTGACTGAGGGTAATGGGATGCAGTGACTGAGTGAAATGTGATGCAGTAACTGAGGCTAATGGGATGCAGTGACTGAGTGAAATGGGATGCAGTGACTGAGGGCAGTGGGATGCAGTGACTGAGGGCAATGGGATGCAGTGACTGAGGCCAATGGGATGCAGTGCCTGAGGGGAATGGGATGCAGTGACTGACGGAAATGTGATGCAGAGACTGAGGGAAATGGGATGCAGTGACTGGGAATTGGGATGCAGTGACTATGGGAAATGGGACGCAGTGACTGAGTGAAATGAGACGCAGTGACTGATGGAAAGGAGATGCTGTGACTGAGTGAAATGGGATGCTGTGACTGAGGGTAATGGGAGGCAGTGACTGAGGGAAAGGTGATTCCGTGTATGTGGGAAATGGGATGCAGTGACTGAGGGAGATGGAATGCAGTGACTAGGTGAAATGGGATGCTGTGACTGAGGTTAATGGGATGCTGTGACTGAGGTTAATAGGATGCAGTGACTGAGGGAAAGGAGATGCAGTGAACGTGGAAAATGGCATGCTGTGACTGAGAGAAATGGGATGCTGTGACTGACGGTTTTGGGATGCAGTGACTCTTAAATGGGATGCAGTGACTGCGTGAATTGGGCTGCAGTGACTGTGCGAAATGGGTTGCAGTGACTGAGTGAAATGGGATGCAGTGACTGAGGAAAGGAGATGCACTGACTGTGGGAAAAGGGGTGCAGTGACTGAGGGAAATGGGATGCAGTGACTGAGGGCAATGGGATGCAGTGAATGAGTGAAATGTGCTGCCCTTACTGAGTGAAATGGGATGCAGTAACGGAGGAAAGGAGATGCGGTGACTGTGGGAAATAGCATGCTGTGTCTGAGGGGAATGGGATGCAGTGACTGTGGAAATGGGATGCAGTGACTGTGGAAATGGGATGCAATGACTGTGGAAATGGGATGCAGTGACTGTTAAATGGGCCGCAGTGACTGAGTGAAATGGGCAGCAGTGACTTCGTGAAATGGGCTGCAGTGACTGAGGAAAGGAGATGCAGTGACTGAGTGACCTGGGATGCAGTGACTGAGGTTAACGGGATGCAGTGACTGAGTGACATTGGATGCAGTGACAGAGCTAAATGGGATGCATGACTGATGGAAATGGGGTGCAGTGACTGAAGGGAATGCGATGCAGTGACTCATGGAAATGGGCTGCAGTGACTGAGGGAAATGGATGCACTGTCTCAATTGAATGGGATTTACTGTCTCCGTTAAATGGGATGCAGTGACTGAGTGAAATGGGATGCAGTGACTGAGTGAAATGGGATGCTGTGACTGAGGGAAAGGAGATGCCGTGACTGAGGGAAAGGAGGTGCAGTGACTGAGGGAAAAGAGATGCAGTGTCTGTGGGAAATGGGATACTGTGACTCAGGGTAATGGGATGCAATGACTGAGGGGAATGAGATGCAGTGACTGGGTGAAATGGGATGCAGTGACTCGGTGAAATGGGATGCAGTGACTGTGTGAAATGGGCTGCAGTGTCTGTTTGAACTGTAATGCAGTGACTGTGTGATCTAGGATGCGGTGGCCGAGTGAAATGGGATGCAGTGGCTGAGTGAAATGGGATGCAGTAATTGGTGGAAATGGGATGCAGTGACTGAGGGAAATGGAATACAGTGACTGTGTCAAATGGATGCAGTGACTGAGTGTAATGGGATGCAGTGACTGATCAAAATGGGATGCAGTGACTGACAGTAATAGGATGGCGTGACGGACGGTAATGGGATGCAGTGACTGAGGGAAACGGGACGCAGTGTCAGAGTGAAATAGGATGCAGTCAATGAGTGAAATGGCCTGCAGTGATTGAGTGAAGTGGGATGCAGTGACTGAGGGAAATGGGATGCAGTGACTGAGTTAAATGTGATGCAGAGGCTGGATGAAATGGGATGCAGTGACTGCTTGAAATGGGATGCAGTGACTGAGTGAAATTTGATTCAGTCACTGAGTGAAATGGGATGCAGTGACTGAGTGAAATGGGATGCAGTGACTGAGTGAAATGGGATGCAGTGACTGAGTGAAGTGGGATGCAGTGACTGAGGGTAATGGGATGCAGTGACTGAGGACAATGGGATGCAGTGACTGAAGGTAATGTGATGCAGTGACTGAGTGAAATGGGATGCAGTGACTGAGGGAAATGAGATGCCGAGATGAGTGAACTGGGATGCAGTGACTGATGGAAATGGTATGCAGTATCTGTTGGAAATGGGATCCTGCGACTGAAGGTAATGGGATGCAGTGACTGAGGGTAATGGGATGCAGTGACTGTTGGAAATGGGATGCAGTGACTGTGGTGAAGGAGATGCAGTGATTGAGTGAAATGGGATGCAGTGACTGAGTGAAATGAGATGCATTGACTGAGGGAAATGGGACGCAGTGACTGAGTGAAATGTGTTGCAGTCACTGAGTGAAATGGGATGCAGTCACTGAGTGAAATGGGATGCAGTGACTGAGGGAAATGGGATGCAGTGACTGAGGGAAATGGGATGCAGTGACTGAGGGAAATGAGATGCCAAGACTGAGTGAACTGGGATACAGTGACTGAGTGAACTGGGATGCAGTGACTGAGTGAAATGGGATGCAGTGACTGAGGACAATGGGATGCAGCGACTGAGGGCAATGGGATGCAGTGACTGAGGGCATTGGGATGCAGTGACTGAGGGGCATGCGATGCAGTGACTGAGGGACATGGGATGCAGTGACTGAGGGACATGGGGTGCAGTGACTGAGGGAGACAGGATGCAGTGACTGATGGAAATGGGATGCAGTGACTGAGGGAAAGAAGATGCAGTGACTGTGGGAAATGGCAGACTGCGACTCAGGGTAATGGGATGCAGTGACTGAGGGGAATGGGATGCAGTGAGTGTGGGAAATTGAATACAGTGTCTGAGAGATACGGGAAACAGTGACTGAGTGAAATGCGATGCAGTGACTGAGTGAAATGCGATGCAGTGACTGAGTGAAATGGGCTGCAGTGACTGTTGGAAATGGGATGCAGTGACTGTGGTGAAGGAGATGCAGTGATTGAGTGAAATGGGATGCAGTGACTGAGTGAAATGAGGTGCAGTGACTGAGGAAAATGGGATGCAGTGACTGTGGTGAAGGAGATGCAGTGATTGAGTGAAATGGGATGCAGTGACTGATGAAATGCGAAGCAGTGACCGCCTTAAATGGGATGCAGTGACTGCGTGAAATGGGATGAAGTGAATGAGTGAAATGGGATGCAGTGACTGTGGGACGTGGGATGCAGTGACTGAGGGAAATGGGATGCTGTGACTGAAGGACGTCGGATGCAGTGAATGATGGACGTGGGATGCAGTGACTGAGGGACATGGGATGCAGTGACTGAGTGAAATGAGATGCGGTGACTGAGGGAAATGGGATGCAGTGACTGAGGGACATGGGATGCAGTGACTGAGGGACATGGGATGCAGTGACTGAGCGACATGGGATGCATCGACTGAGTGAAATGCGATGCAGAGACTGAGGGAAAGGAGATGCTCTGACTGAGGGAAATGGGATGCAGTGAGTGTGGGAAATTGAATGCAGCGTCTGTGAGATACGGGAAACAGTGACTGTTGGAAATGGGATGCAGTGACTGTGGGAAATGGGATCCAGTGACTGATGGACATGGGATGCTGTGACTGAGTGAAATGGGATGCTGTGACTGAGGGTAATGGGAGGCAGTGACTGAGGGAAAGGTCATTCTGTGTATGTGGGAAATGGGATGCAGTGACTGAGGGAGATGGAATGCAGTGACTGAGTGAAATGGGATGCTGTGACTGAGGTTAATGGGATGCTGTGACTGAGGTTAATAGGATGCAGAGACTGAGGGAAAGGAGATGCATTGAACGTGGAAAATGGCATGCTGTGACTGAGAGAAATGGGATGCTGTGACTGACGGTTTTGGGATGCAGTGACTCTTAAATGGGATGCAGTGACTGCGTGAATTGGGCTGCAGTGACTGTGCGAAATGGGTTGCAGTGACTGTGCGAAATGGGTTGCAGTGACTGAGTGAAATGGGCTGCAGTGACTGAGGGAAATGGATGCACTGTCTCAATTGAATGGGATTTACTGTCTCCGTTAAATGGGATCCAGTAACTGCGTGAAATGGGATGCAGTGACTGAGGGAAAGGAGATGCCGTGACTGAGGGAAAGGAGATGCCGTGACTGAGGGAAAGGAGATGCCGTGACTGAGGGAAAGGAGATGCAGTGACTGAGGGGAAGGAGATGCAGTGTCTGTGGGAAATGGGATACTGTGACTCAGGGTAATCGGATGCAGTGACTGAGTGAAATGAGATGCAGTGACTGAGTGAAATGGGATGCAGTGACTCGGTGAAATGGGATGCAGTGACTGTGTGAAATGGGCTGCAGTGTCTGTGTGAACTGTAATGCAGTGACTGTGTGATCTAGGATGCGGTGTCCGAGTGAAATGGGATGCAGTGGCTGAGTGAAATGGGATGCAGTGGCTGAGTGAAATGGGCTGCAGTGACTGAGGGAAATGGATGCACTGTCTCAATTGAATGGGATTTACTGTCTCCGTTAAATGGGATCCAGTAACTGCGTGAAATGGGATGCAGTGACTGAGGGAAAGGAGATGCCGTGACTGAGGGAAAGGAGATGCCGTGACTGAGGGAAAGGAGATGCCGTGACTGAGGGAAAGGAGATGCAGTGACTGAGGGGAAGGAGATGCAGTGTCTGTGGGAAATGGGATACTGTGACTCAGGGTAATCGGATGCAGTGACTGAGTGAAATGAGATGCAGTGACTGAGTGAAATGGGATGCAGTGACTCGGTGAAATGGGATGCAGTGACTGTGTGAAATGGGCTGCAGTGTCTGTGTGAACTGTAATGCAGTGACTGTGTGATCTAGGATGCGGTGTCCGAGTGAAATGGGATGCAGTGGCTGAGTGAAATGGGATGCAGTGGCTGAGTGAAATGGGATGCAGCGGCTGAGTGAAATGGGATGCAGTAATTGGTGGAAATGGGATGCAGTGACTGTGTCGAATGGATGCAGTGACGAAATGTAATGGGATGCAGTGACTGATCAAAATGGGATGCAGTGACTGACAGTAATTGGATGGAGTGACGGACGGTAATGGGATGCACTGACTGAGGGAAACGGGACGCAGCGTCAGAGTGAAATAGGATGCAGTCAATGAGTGAAATGGGCTGCAGTGATTGAGTGAAGTGGGATGCAGTGACTGAGGGAAATGGGATGCAGTGACTGAGTTAAATGTGATTCAGTCACTGAGTTAAATGGGATGCAGTGTCTGTTGGAAATGGGATCCTGCGACTGAAGGTAATGGGATGCAGTGACTGAGTGAAATGGGATGCAGTAACTGAGGGTAATGGGATTCAGTGACTGAGTGAAATGGGATGCAGTGAATGAGGACAATGGGATGCAGTGAATGGGGACAACGGGATGCAGTGACTGAGGACAATGGGATGCAGTGACTGAGGGCAATGGGATGCAGTGACTGAGGGCAATGGGATGCAATGACTGAGGACAATGGGATGTAGTGACTGAGGGCAATGGGATGCAGTGACTGAGGAGAATGGGATGCAGTGACTGAGGGGAATGGGATGCAGTGACTGGGAATTGGGATGCAGTGACTATGGGAAATGGGATGCAGTGACTGAGTGAAATGGGACGCAGTGACTGATGGAAAGGAGATGCAGTGACTGATTGAAATGGGATGCAGTGACTGAGTGAAATGGGATTGCCGTGACTGTGGAAAGGAGATGCAGTGACTGAGGAAATGGGACGCGGTGAGGGATGGAAATGGGATGCTCTGACTGAGTGTAAAGTGAAGCATTGAGTGAAGTGGGATGAAGTGGCTGTGTGAAATGGGATGCAGTGGCTGTGTGAAATGGGATGCAGTGACTGGTGGAAATGAGATGCACTGACTTAGGGAAAGGAAATGCAGTGTCTGTGGGAAATGGGATGCTGCGACTGAGGGTCATGGGATGCAGTGACTGAGTGAAATGCGATGCAGTGACTGAGGTACTGGGAATGAGTGACTGAGTTAATAGGGATGCAGTTCCCGTGCGGGCTTGGGGTGCAGTGACTTAGGGAAATGGGATACAGTGCCTGAGTGAAATGTGACGCACTGACTGAGTGGAATGGTATGCAGTGACTGCGTGAAATGGGATGCAGTGAATGAGTGAAATGAGATGCAGTGTCTGATGGAAATGGGATGCAGTGACAGAGTGACATGAGCTGCAGTGTCTGATGGAAATGTGACGCAGTAACTGAATGAAATGGGATGCAGTGACTGAGGTACTGGGTAGGAGTGACTGAGGGACCATGGGATGCAGTGACTGAGGGACATGGGATGCAGTGACTGAGGGAAAAGAGATGCAGTGACTGTGGAAAATGACATACTGTGACTCAGGGTAATGGGATGCAGTGACTGTGGGGAATGGGATGCAGTGAATGTGGGAAATTGAATGCAGCGTCTGAGAGATAGGGGTAACAGTGACTGATGAAAATGGGATGCAGTGACTGTGGGACATGGGATGCAGTGACTGAGTGAAATGCGATGCAGTGACTGAGTGAAATGCGATGCAGTGACTGAGTGAAATGAGGTGCAGTGACTGAGGAAAATGGGATGCAGTGACTGTGGTGAAGGAGATGCAGTGATTGAGTGAAATGGGATGCAGTGACTGAGTGAAATGCGAAGCAGTGACCACCTTAAATGGGATGCAGTGACTGCGTGAAATGGGATGAAGTGCATGAGTGAAATGGGATGCAGTGACTGTGGGACGTGGGATGCAGTGACTGTGGGACGTGGGATGCAGTGACTGTGGGACGTGGGATGCAGTGACTGTGGGACGTGGGATGCAGTGACTGAGGGAAATGGGATGCTGTGACTGAAGGACGTCGGATGCAGTGAATGATGGACGTGGGATGCAGTGACTGAGGGACATGGGATGCAATGACTGAGTGAAATGAGATGCGGTGACTGAGGGACATGGGATGCAGTGACTGAGGGACATGGGATGCAGTGACTGAGGGACATGGGATGCAGTGACTGAGGGACATGGGATGCAGTGACTGAGCGACATGGGATGCATCGACTGAGTGAAATGCGATGCAGAGACTGAGGGAAAGGAGATGCTCTGACTGAGGGAAATGGGATGCAGTGAGTGTGGGAAATTGAATGCAGCGTCTGTGAGATACGGGAAACAGTGACTGTTGGAAATGGGATGCAGTGACTGTGGGAAATGGGATCCAGTGACTGATGGACATGGGATGCTGTGACTGAGTGAAATGGGATGCTGTGACTGAGGGTAATGGGAGGCAGTGACTGAGGGAAAGGTCATTCTGTGTATGTGGGAAATGGGATGCAGTGACTGAGGGAGATGGAATGCAGTGACTGAGTGAAATGGGATGCTGTGACTGAGGTTAATGGGATGCTGTGACTGAGGTTAATAGGATGCAGAGACTGAGGGAAAGGAGATGCAGTGAACGTGGAAAATGGCATGCTGTGACTGAGAGAAATGGGATGCTGTGACTGACGGTTTTGGGATGCAGTGACTCTTAAATGGGATGCAGTGACTGCGTGAATTGGGCTGCAGTGACTGTGCGAAATGGGTTGCAGTGACTGTGCGAAATGGGTTGCAGTGACTGAGTGAAATGGGCTGCAGTGACTGAGGGAAATGGATGCACTGTCTCAATTGAATGGGATTTACTGTCTCCGTTAAATGGGATCCAGTAACTGCGTGAAATGGGATGCAGTGACTGAGTGAAATGGGATGCCGTGACTGAGGGAAAGGAGATGCCGTGACTGAGGGAAAGGAGATGCCGTGACTGAGGGAAAGGAGATGCAGTGACTGAGGGGAAGGAGATGCAGTGTCTGTGTGAAATGGGATACTGTGACTCAGGGTAATCGGATGCAGTGACTGAGTGAAATGAGATGCAGTGACTGAGTGAAATGGGATGCAGTGACTCGGTGAAATGGGATGCAGTGACTGTGTGAAATGGGCTGCAGTGTCTGTGTGAACTGTAATGCAGTGACTGTGTGATCTAGGATGCGGTGTCCGAGTGAAATGGGATGCAGTGGCTGAGTGAAATGGGATGCAGTGGCTGAGTGAAATGGGATGCAGCGGCTGAGTGAAATGGGATGCAGTAATTGGTGGAAATGGGATGCAGTGACTGTGTCGAATGGATGCAGTGACGAAATGTAATGGGATGCAGTGACTGATCAAAATGGGATGCAGTGACTGACAGTAATTGGATGGAGTGACGGACGGTAATGGGATGCACTGACTGAGGGAAACGGGACGCAGCGTCAGAGTGAAATAGGATGCAGTCAATGAGTGAAATGGGCTGCAGTGATTGAGTGAAGTGGGATGCAGTGACTGAGGGAAATGGGATGCAGTGACTGAGTTAACTGTGATGCAGAGGCTGAATGAAATGGGACGCAGTGTCTGTTGGAAATGGGATCCTGCGACTGAAGGTAATGGGATGCAGTGACTGAGTGAAATGGGATGCAGTAACTGAGGGTAATGGGATTCAGTGACTGAGTGAAATGGGATGCAGTGAATGAGGACAATGGGATGCAGTGAATGGGGACAACGGGATGCAGTGACTGAGGACAATGGGATGCAGTGACTGAGGGCAATGGGATGCAGTGACTGAGGGCAATGGGATGCAGTGACTGAGGAGAATGGGATGCAGTGACTGAGGGGAATGGGATGCAGTGACTGGGAATTGGGATGCAGTGACTATCGGAAATGGGATGCAGTGACTGAGTGAAATGGGACGCAGTGACTGATGGAAAGGAGATGCAGTGACTGATTGAAATGGGATGCAGTGACTGAGTGAAATGGGATTGCCGTGACTGTGGAAAGGAGATGCAGTGACTGAGGAAATGGGACGCGGTGAGGGATGGAAATGGGATGCTCTGACTGAGTGTAAAGTGAAGCATTGAGTGAAGTGGGATGAAGTGGCTGTGTGAAATGGGATGCAGTGGCTGTGTGAAATGGGATGCAGTGACTGGTGGAAATGAGATGCACTGACTTAGGGAAAGGAAATGCAGTGACTGTGGGAAATGGGATGCTGCGACTGAGGGTCATGGGATGCAGTGACTGAGTGAAATGCGATGCAGTGACTGAGGTACTGGGAATGAGTGACTGAGTTAATAGGGATGCAGTTCCCGTGCGGGCTTGGGGTGCAGTGACTTAGGGAAATGGGATACAGTGCCTGAGTGAAATGTGACGCACTGACTGAGTGGAATGGTATGCAGTGACTGCGTGAAATGGGATGCAGTGAATGAGTGAAATGAGATGCAGTGTCTGATGGAAATGGGATGCAGTGACAGAGTGACATGAGCTGCAGTGTCTGATGGAAATGTGACGCAGTAACTGAATGAAATGGGATGCAGTGACTGAGGTACTGGGTAGGAGTGACTGAGGGACCATGGGATGCAGTGACTGAGGGACATGGGATGCAGTGACTGAGGGAAAAGAGATGCAGTGACTGTGGAAAATGACATACTGTGACTCAGGGTAATGGGATGCAGTGACTGAGGGGAATGGGATGCAGTGAATGTGGGAAATTGAATGCAGCGTCTGAGAGATAGGGGTAACAGTGACTGATGAAAATGGGATGCAGTGACTGTGGGACATGGGATGCAGTGACTGAGTGAAATGCGATGCAGTGACTGAGTGAAATGCGATGCAGTGACTGAGTGAAATGAGGTGCAGTGACTGAGGAAAATGGGATGCAGTGACTGTGGTGAAGGAGATGCAGTGATTGAGTGAAATGGGATGCAGTGACTGAGTGAAATGCGAAGCAGTGACCACCTTAAATGGGATGCAGTGACTGCGTGAAATGGGATGAAGTGCATGAGTGAAATGGGATGCAGTGACTGTGGGACGTGGGATGCAGTGACTGTGGGACGTGGGATGCAGTGACTGAGGGACATGGGATGCAATGACTGAGTGAAATGAGATGCGGTGACTGAGGGACATGGGATGCAGTGACTGAGGGACATGGGATGCAGTGACTGAGGGACATGGGATGCAGTGACTGAGCGACATGGGATGCATCGACTGAGTGAAATGCGATGCAGAGACTGAGGGAAAGGAGATGCTCTGACTGAGGGAAATGGGATGCAGTGAGTGTGGGAAATTGAATGCAGCGTCTGTGAGATACGGGAAACAGTGACTGATGGGAATGGGATGCAGTGACAGAGTGACATGAGCTGCAGTGTCTGATGGAAATGTGACGCAGTAACTGAATGAAATGGGATGCAGTGACTGAGGTACTGGGTAGGAGTGACTGAGGGACCATGGGATGCAGTGACTGAGGGACATGGGATGCAGTGACTGAGGGAAAAGAGATGCAGTGACTGTGGAAAATGACATACTGTGACTCAGGGTAATGGGATGCAGTGACTGAGGGGAATGGGATGCAGTGAATGTGGGAAATTGAATGCAGCGTCTGAGAGATAGGGGTAACAGTGACTGATGAAAATGGGATGCAGTGACTGTGGGACATGGGATGCAGTGACTGAGTGAAATGCGATGCAGTGACTGAGTGAAATGCGATGCAGTGACTGAGTGAAATGGGCTGCAGTGACTGTTGGAAATGGGATGCAGTGACTGAGGGAAATGGGATGCAGTGACTGAGGGAAATGGGATGCCAAGACTGAGTGAACTGGGATGCAGTGACTGATGGAAATGGTATGCAGTGACTGAGGGAAATGGGATGCAGTGACTGACGGAAATGGGATGCAGTGTCTGTTTGAAATGGGATCCTGCGACTGAAGTTAATGGGATGCAGTGACTGAGTGAAATGGGATGCAGTGACTGAGTGAAGTGGGATGCAGTGACTGAGGACAATGGGATGCAGCGACTGAGGGCAATGGGATGCAGTGAGTGAGGGACATGGGATGCAGTGAGTGAGGGACATGGGATGCAGTGACTGAGGGACATGGGGTGCAGTGACTGAGGGAGATGGTATGCAGTGACTGAGTGAAATGGGATGCTGTGACTGAGGGAAAGGAGAGGCCGTGACTGAGGGAAAGGAGGTGCAGTGACTGAGGGAAAGGAGATGCAGTGTCTGTTGGAAATGGGATACTGTGACTCAGGGTAATGGGATGCAATGACTGAGGGGAATGAGATGCAGTGACTGAGTGAA
Organism: Stegostoma tigrinum; assembly: GCF_030684315.1. Classification (NCBI taxonomy): domain Eukaryota; kingdom Metazoa; phylum Chordata; class Chondrichthyes; order Orectolobiformes; family Stegostomatidae; genus Stegostoma; species Stegostoma tigrinum. The sequence continues at coordinate 144,551 of NW_026728736.1, forward strand.
ATGGGATGCAGTGACTCGGTGAAATGGGATGCAGTGACTGTGGGAAATGGGCTGCAGTGTCTGTTTGAACTGTAATGCAGTGACTGTGTGATCTAGGATGCGGTGGCCGAGTGAAATGGGATGCAGTGGCTGAGTGAAATGGGATGCAGTCATTGGTGGAAATGGGATGCAGTGACTGTGGGAAATGGGATGCAGTGACTGTGGGAAATGGGATGCAGTGACTGTGTCAAATGGATGCAGTGACTGAGTGCAATGGGATGCAGTGACTGATCAAAATGGGATGCAGTGACTGACAGTAATAGGATGGCGTGACGGACAGTAATGGGATGCACTGACTGAGGGAAACGGGACGCAGTGTCAGAGTGAAATTGGATGCAGTCAATGAGTGAAATGGCCTGCAGTGATTGAGTGAAGTGGGATGCAGTGACTGAGGGAAATGGGATGCAGTGACTCGGTGAAATGGGATGCAGTGACTGTGGGAAATGGGCTGCAGTGACTGAGTGAAATGTGATTCAGTCACTGAGTGAAATGGGATGCAGTGACTGAGGGAAATGGGATGCAGTGACTGAGGGAAATGAGATGCAGTGTCTGTTTGAAATGGGATCCTGCGACTGAAGTTAATGGGATGCAGTGACTGAGTGAAATGGGATGCAGTGACTGAGTGAAGTGGGATGCAGTGACTGAGGGTAATGGGATGCAGTGACTGAGGACAATGGGATGCAGTAACTGAGGGTAATGGGATGCAGTGACTGAGTGAAATGGGATGCAGTGAATGAGGACAATGGGATGCAGTGACTGAGGACAATGGGATGCAGTGACTGAGGGAAATGTGATGCAGTGACTGACGGAAATGGGATGCAGTGACTGGGAATTGGGATGCAGTGACTATGGGAAATGGGACGCAGTGACTGAGTGAAATGGGACGCAGTGACTGATGGAAAGGAGATGCAGTGACTGATTGAAATGGGATGCAGTGACTGAGTGAAATGGGATTGCCGTGACTGTGGAAAGGAGATACAGTGACTGAGGAAATGGGACGCGGTGAGGGATGGAAAAGGGATGCTCTGACTGAGTGTAAAGTGAAGCATTGAGTGAAATGGGATGCAGTGGCTGTGTGAAATGGGATGCAGTGGCTGTGTGAAATGGGATGCAGTGGCTGTGTGAAATGGGATGCAGTGGCTGTGTGAAATGGGATGCAGTGACTGGTGGAAATGAGATGCACTGTCTTGGGGAAAGGAAATGCAGTGTCTGTGGGAAATGGGATGCTGCGACTGAGGGTCATGGGATGCAGTGACTGATGGAAATGGATGCAGTGACTGAGTGAAATGGGATGCAGTGACTGAGTGAAATGCGATGCAGTGACTGAGGTACTGGGAAGGAGTGACTGAGTTAACAGGGATGCAGTGCCCGTGCGGGCTTGGGGTGCAGTGACTTAGGGAAATGGGATACAGTGCCTGAGTGAAATGTGACGCACTGACTGAGTGGAATGGGATGCAGTGACTGCGTGAAATGGGATGCAGTGAATGAGTGACATGAGCTGCAGTGTCTGATGGAAATGTGACGCAGTAACTGAATGAAATGGGATGCAGTGACTGAGGTACTGGGTAGGAGTGACTGAGGGACCATGGGATGCAGTGACTGAGGGACATGGGATGCAGTGACTGAGGGAAAGGAGATGCAGTGACTGTGGGAAATGACATACTGTGACTCAGGGTAATGGGATGCAGTGACTGAGGGGAATGGGATGCAGTGAGTGTGGGAAATTGAATGCAGCGTCTGAGAGATACGGGTAACAGTGACTGATGAAAATGGGATGCAGTGACTGTGGGACATGGGATGCAGTGACTGAGTGAAATGTGATGCAGTGACTGAGTGAAATGCGATGCAGTGACTGAGTGAAATGGGCTGCAGTGACTGTTGGAAATGGGATGCAGTGATTGAGTGAAATGGGATGCAGTGACTGAGTGAAATGAGATGCAGTGATTGAGGGAAATGGGATGCAGTCAGTGAGTGAAATGTGTTGCAGTCACTGAGTGACATGCGATGCAGTGACTGATGGAAATGGGATGCAGTGACTGAGGGAAATGGGATGCAGTGACTGAGGGAAATGAGATGCAGTGATTGAGGGAAATGGGATGCAGTCAGTGAGTGAAATGTGTTGCAGTCACTGAGTGACATGCGATGCAGTGACTGAGTGAAATGGGATGCAGTGACTGAGTGAAGTGGGATGCAGTGACTGAGGACAATGGGATGCAGCGACTGAGGGCAATGGGATGCAGTGACTGAGGGACATGGGATGCAGTGACTGAGGGACATGGGATGCAGTGACTGAGGGAAATGGGATGCAGTGACTGATGGAAATGGTATGCAGTGTCTGTTGGAAATGGGATCCTGCGACTGAAGGTAATGGGATGCAGTGACTGAGGGTAATGGGATGCAGTGACTGAGTGAAATGGGATGCAGTAACTGAGCGTAATGGGATGCAGTGACTGAGTGAAATGGTATGAAGTGAATGAGGACAATGGGATGCAGTGACTGAGGGCAATGGGATGCAGTGACTGAGGGCAATGGGATGCAGTGACTGAGGGCAATGGGATGCAGTGACTGTGGGGAATGGGATGCAGTGACTGAGGGAAATGGGATGCAGTGACTGAGTGAAGTGGGATGCAGTGACTGAGGACAATGGGATGCAGCGACTGAGGGCAATGGGATGCAGTGAGTGAGGGACATGGGATGCAGTGACTGAGTTAAATGTGATGCAGAGGCTGAATGATATTGAATGCAGTGACTGTTTGAAAAGGGATGCAGTGACTGAGTGAAATGTGATTCAGTCACTGAGTGAAATGTGATTCAGTCACTGAGTGAAATGGGATGCAGTCAGTGAGTGAAATGTGTTGCAGTCACTGAGTGAAATGGGATGCAGTGACTGAGGGAAATGGGATGCAGTGACTGAGGGGCATGGGATGCAGTAACTGTGTGAAATTTGATGCAGTGACTGAGTGAAATGTGATGCAGTGACTGAGTGAAGTGGGATGCAGTGACTGAGGGTAATGGGCTGCAGTGACTGTTGGAAATGGGATGCAGTGATTGAGTGAAATGGGATGCAGTGACTGAGTGAAATGAGATGCAGTGATTGAGGGAAATGGGATGCAGTCAGTGAGTGAAATGTGTTGCAGTCACTGAGTGACATGCGATGCAGTGACTGATGGAAATGGGATGCAGTGACTGAGGGAAATGGGATGCAGTGACTGAGGGAAATGAGATGCAGTGATTGAGGGAAATGGGATGCAGTCAGTGAGTGAAATGTGTTGCAGTCACTGAGTGACATGCGATGCAGTGACTGAGTGAAATGGGATGCAGTGACTGAGTGAAGTGGGATGCAGTGACTGAGGACAATGGGATGCAGCGACTGAGGGCAATGGGATGCAGTGACTGAGGGACATGGGATGCAGTGACTGAGGGACATGGGATGCAGTGACTGAGGGAAATGGGATGCAGTGACTGATGGAAATGGTATGCAGTGTCTGTTGGAAATGGGATCCTGCGACTGAAGGTAATGGGATGCAGTGACTGAGGGTAATGGGATGCAGTGACTGAGTGAAATAGGATGCAGTAACTGAGCGTAATGGGATGCAGTGACTGAGTGAAATGGTATGAAGTGAATGAGGACAATGGGATGCAGTGACTGAGGGCAATGGGATGCAGTGACTGAGGGCAATGGGATGCAGTGACTGAGGGCAATGGGATGCAGTGACTGTGGGGAATGGGATGCAGTGACTGAGGGAAATGGGATGCAGTGACTGAGTGAAGTGGGATGCAGTGACTGAGGACAATGGGATGCAGCGACTGAGGGCAATGGGATGCAGTGAGTGAGGGACATGGGATGCAGTGACTGAGTTAAATGTGATGCAGAGGCTGAATGATATTGAATGCAGTGACTGTTTGAAAAGGGATGCAGTGACTGAGTGAAATGTGATTCAGTCACTGAGTGAAATGGGATGCAGTCAGTGAGTGAAATGTGTTGCAGTCACTGAGTGAAATGGGATGCAGTGACTGAGGGAAATGGGATGCAGTGACTGAGGGGAATGGGATGCAGTGACTGAGGGGAATGGGATGCAGTGAGTGTGGGAAATTGAATGCAGCGTCTGAGAAATACGGGAAACAGTGACTGATGAAAATGGGATGCAGTGACTGTGGGGCATGGGATGCAGTAACTGTGTGAAATTTGATGCAGTGACTGAGTGAAATGTGATGCAGTGACTGAGTGAAGTGGGATGCAGTGACTGAGGGTAATGGGATGCAGTGACTGAGGACAATGGGATGCAGTAACTGAGGGTAATGGGATGCTGTGACTGAGTGAAATGGGATGCATGAATGAGGACAATGGGATGCAGTGACTGAGGACAATGGGATGCAGTGACTGAGGACAATGGGATGCAGTGACTGAGGGGAATGGGATGCAGTGACTGAGTGAAGTGGGATGCAGTGACTGAGGGTAATGGGATGCAGTGACTGAGGACCATGGGATGCAGTAACTGAGGGTAATGGGATGCAGTGACTGAGTGAAATGGGATGCATGAATGAGGACAATGGGATGCAGTGACTGAGGACAATGGGATGCAGTGACTGAGGACAATGGGATGCAGTGACTGAGGGGAATGGGATGCAGTGACTGAGGGAAATGTGATGCAGTGACTGAGGGAAATGGGATGCAGTGACTGGGAATTGGGATGCAGTGACTATGGGAAATGGGACGCAGTGACTGAGTGAAATGGGACGCAGTGACTGATGGAAAGGAGATGCAGTGACTGAGTGAAATGGGATTGCCGTGACTGTGGAAAGGAGATACAGTGACTGAGGAAATGGGACGCGGTGAGGGATGAAAAAGGGATGCTCTGACTGAGTGTAAAGTGAAGCATTGAGTGAAATGGGATGCAGTGGCTGTGTGAAATGGGATGCAGTGGCTGTGTGAAATGGGATGCAGTGGCTGTGTGAAATGGGATGCAGTGACTGGTGGAAATGAGATGCACTGACTTAGGGAAAGGAAATGCAGTGTCTGTGGGAAATGGGATGCTGCGACTGAGGGTCATGGGATGCAGTGACTGATGGAAATGGATGCAGTGACTGAGTGAAATGGGATGCAGTGACTGAGTGAAATGCGATGCAGTGACTGAGGTACTGGGAAGGAGTGACTGAGTTAATAGGGATGCAGTGCCCGTGCGGGCTTGGGGTGCAGTGACTTAGGGAAATGGGATACAGTGCCTGAGTGAAATGTGACGCACTGACTGAGTGGAATGGGATGCAGTGACTGCGTGAAATGGGATGCAGTGAATGAGTGACATGAGCTGCAGTGTCTGATGGAAATGTGACGCAGTAACTGAATGAAATGGGATGCAGTGACTGAGGTACTGGGTAGGAGTGACTGAGGGACCATGGGATGCAGTGACTGAGGGACATGGGATGCAGTGACTGAGGGAAAGGAGATGCAGTGACTGTGGGAAATGACATACTGTGACTCAGGGTAATGGGATGCAGTGACTGAGGGGAATGGGATGCAGTGAGTGTGGGAAATGGGATGCAGTGACTGAGTGAAATGTGATGCAGTGACTGAGTGAAATGCGATGCAGTGACTGAGTGAAATGGGCTGCAGTGACTGTTGGAAATGGGATGCAGTGATTGAGTGAAATGGGATGCAGTGACTGAGTGAAATGAGATGCAGTGACTGAGGGAAATGGGATGCAGTCAGTGAGTGAAATGTGTTGCAGTCACTGAGTGAAATGCGATGCAGTGACTGATGGAAATGGGATGCAGTGACTGAGGGAAATGGGATGCAGTGACTGAGGGAAATGAGATGCCAAGACCGAGTGAACTGGGATGCAGTGACTGATGGAAATGGTACGCAGTGACTGAGGGAAATGGGATGCAGTGACTAACGGAAATGGGATGCAGTGTCTGTTTGAAATGGGATCCTGCGACTGAAGTTAATGGGATGCAGTGACTGAGTGAAATGGGATGCAGTGACTGAGTGAAGTGGGATGCAGTGACTGAGGACAATGGGATGCAGTGACTGAGGGCAATGGGATGCAGTGACTGAGGGCAATGGGATGCAGTGACTGAGGGTCATGCGATGCAGTGACTGAGGGAAATGGGATGCAGTGACTGATGGAAATGGTATGCAGTGTCTGTTGGAAATGGGATCCTGCGACTGAAGGTAATGGGATGCAGTGACTGAGGGTAATGGGATGCAGTGACTGAGTGAAATGGGATGCAGTAACTGAGGGTAATGGGATGCAGTGACTGAGTGAAATGGTATGCAGTGACTGAGGGCAATGGGATGCAGTGACTGAGGGCAATGGGATGCAGTGACTGAGGGCAATGGGATGCAGTGACTGAGGGGAATGGGATGCAGTGACTGAGGGCAATGGGATGCAGTGACTGAGGACAATGGGATGCAGTGACTGAGAGGAATGGGATGCAGTGACTGAGGGAAATGGGATGCAGTGACTGAGTTAAATGTGATGCAGAGGCTGAATGATATTGAATGCAGTGACTGTTTGAAATGGGATACAGTGATTGAGTGAAATGTGATTCAGTCACTGAGCGAAATGGGATGCAGTCAGTGAGTGAAATGTGTTGCAGTCACTGAGTGAAATGGGATGCAGTGACTGAGGGAAATGGGATGCAGTGACTTAAGGGAATGGGATGCAGTGAGTGTGGGAAATTGAATGCAGCGTCTGAGAAATACGGGAAACAGTGACTGATGAAAATGGGATGCAGTGACTGTGGGACATGGGATGCAGTGATTGTGTGAAATGTGATGCAGTGACTGAGTGAAATGTGATGCAGTGACTGAGTGAAATGCGATGCAGTGACTGAGTGAAATGGGCTGCAGTGACTGTTGGAAATGGGATGCAGTGACTGTGGTGAAATAGATGCAGTGATTGAGTGAAATGGGATGCAGTGACTGAGGGACATGGGATGCAGTGACTGAGGGACATGGGGTGCAGTGACTGAGGGAGATGGGATGCAGTGACTGATGGAAATGGGATGCAGTGACTGAGGGAAATGAGATGCCAAGACTGAGTGAACTGGGATACAGTGACTGAGTGAACTGGGATGCAGTGACTGAGTGAAATGGGATGCAGCGACTGAGGACAATGGGATGCAGCGACTGAGGGCGATGGGATGCAGTGACTGAGGGACATGCGATGCAGTGACTGAGGGACATGGGATGCAGTGACTGAGGGACATGGGGTGCAGTGACTGAGGGAGATGGGATGCAGTGACTGATGGAAATGGGATGCAGTGACTGAGGGAAAGAAGATGCAGTGACTGTGGGAAATGGCAGACTGTGACTCAGGGTAATGGGATGCAGTGACTGAGGGGAATGGGATGCAGTGAGTGTGGGAAATTGAATACAGCATCTGAGAGATACGGGAAACAGTGACTGATGGAAATGGGATGCAGTGACTGTGGGACATGGGATGCAGTGATTGAGGTAAATGTGATGCAGTGACTGAGTGAAATGTGATGCAGTGACTGAGTGAAATGCGATGCAGTGACTGAGTGAAATGAGGTGCAGTGACTGTTGGAAATGGGATGCAGTGACTGTGGTGAAGGAGATGCAGTGATTGAGTGAAATGGGATGCAGTGACTGAGTGAAATGAGGTGCAGTGACTGAGGAAAATGGGATGCAGTGACTGTGGTGAAGGAGATGCAGTCATTGAGTGAAATGGGATGCAGTGACTGAGTGAAATGCGAAGCAGTGACCGCCTTAAATGGGATGCAGTGACTGCGTGAAATGGGATGAAGTGAATGAGTGAAATGGGATGCAGTGACTGAGGGAAATGTGATGCTGTGACTGAGGGATGTCGGATGCAGTGAATGACGGACGTGGGATGCAGTGACTGAGGGTCATGGGATGCAGTGACTGAGCGACATGGGATGCATCGACTGAGTGAAATGCGATGCAGAGACTGAGGGAACGGAGATGCTCTGACTGTGGGAAATGGGATGCAGTGAGTGTGGGAAATTGAATGCAGCGTCTGTGAGAGACGGGAAACAGTGACTGTTGGAAGTGGGATCCAGTGACTGATGGACATGGGATGCTGTGACTGAGTGAAATGGGATGCTGTGACTGAGGGTAATGGGAGGCAGTGACTGAGGGAAAGGTGATTCTGTGTATGTGGGAAATGGGATGCAGTGACTGAGGGAGATGGAATGCAGTGACTGAGTGAAATGGGATGCTGTGACTGAGGGTAATGGGATGCTGTGACTGAGGTTAATGGGATGCAGAGACTGAGGGAAAGGAGATGCATTGAACGTGGAAAATGGCATGCTGTGACTGAGAGAAATGGGATGCTGTGACTGACGGTTTTGGGATGCAGTGACTCTTTAATGGGTTGCAGTGACTGCGTGAAGTGGGCTGCAGTGACTGTGCGAAATGGGTTGCAGTGACTGAGTGAAATGGGCTGCAGTGACTGAGGGAAATGGATGCACTGTCTCAATTGAATGGGATTTACTGCCTCCGTTAAATGGGATCCAGTAACTGAGTGAAATGGGATGCAGTGACTGAGTGAAATGGGACGCTGTGACTGAGGGAAAGGAGATGCCGTGACTGAGGGAAAGGAGATGCAGTGACTGAGGGGAAGGAGATGCAGTGTTTGTGGGAAATGGGATACTGTGACTCAGGGTAATGGGATGCAGTGACTGAGTGAAATGGGATGCAGTGACTCGGTGAAATGGGATGCAGTGACTCGGTGAAATGGGAGGCAGTGACTGTGTGAAATGGGCTGCAGTGTCTGTGTGAACTGTAATGCAGTGACTGTGTGATCTAGGATGCGGTGGCCGAGTGAAATGGGATGCAGTAGCTGAGTGAAATGGGATGCAGTGGCTGAGTGAAATGGGATGCAGGAATTGGTGGAAATGGGATGCAGTGACTGTGTCAAATGGATGCAGTGACGAAGTGTAATGGGATGCAGTGACTGATCAAAATGGGATGCAGTGACTGACAGTAATAGGATGGCGTGACGGACGGTAATGGGATGCAGTGACTGAGGGAAACGGGACGCAGCGTCAGAGTGAAAAAGGATGCAGTTAATGAGTGAAATGGGCTGCAGTGATTGAGTGAAGTGGGATGCAGTGACTGAGGGAAATGGGATGCAGTGACTGAGTTAACTGTGATGCAGAGGCTGAATGAAATGGGATGCAGTGACTGATGAAATGGGATGCAGTGACTGAGTGAAATGTGATTCAGTCACTGAGTGAAATGGGATGCAGTGTCTGTTTGAAATGGGATCCTGCGACTGAAGTTAATGGGATGCAGTGCCTGAGTGAAGTGGGATGCAGTGACTGAGGGAAATGAGATGCCGAGACTGAGTGAACTGGGATGCAGTGACTGATGGAAATGGTATGCAGTGTCTGTTGGAAATGGGATCCTGCGACTGAAGGAAATGGGATGCAGTGACTGAGTGAAATGGGATGCAGTGACTGAGTGAAATGGGATGCAGTAACTGAGGGTAATGGGATGCAGTGACTGAGTGAAATGGGATGCAGTGAATGAGGACAATGGGATGCAGTGAATGGGGACAATGGGATGCAGTGACTGAGGACAATGGGATGCAGTGACTGAGGGCAATGGGATGCAGTGACTGAGGGCAATGGGATGCAGTGACTGAGGGCAATGGGATGCAGTGACTGAGGGCAATGGGATGCAGTGACTGAGGGCAATGGGATGCAGTGACTGAGGACAATGGGATGCAGTGACTGAGGACAATGGGATGCAGTGACTGAGGACAATGGGATGCAGTGACTGAGGACAATGGGATGCAGTGACTGAGGGGAATGGGATGCAGTGACTATGGGAAATGGGACGCAGTGACTGAGTGAAATGGGACGCAGTGACTGATGGAAAGGAGATGCAGTTACTGATTGAAATTGGATGCAGTGACTGAGTGAAATGGGATTGCCGTGACTGTGGAAAGGAGATGCAGTGACTGAGGAAATGGGACGCGGTGACGCATGGAAATGGGATGCTCTGACTGAGCGTAAAGTGAAGCATTGAGTGAAATGGGATGAAGTGGCTGTGTGAAATGGGATGCAGTGGCTGTGTGAAATGGGATGCAGTGACTGGTGGAAATGAGATGCACTGACTTAGGGAAAGGAAATGCAGTGTCTGTGGGAAATGGGATGCTGCGACTGAGGGTCATGGGATGCAGTGACTGATGGAAATGGATGCAGTGACTGAGTGAAATGGGATGCAGTGACTGAGTGAAATGCGATGCAGTGACTGAGGTACTGGGAATGAGTGACTGAGTTAATAGGGATGCAGTGCCCGTGCGGGCTTGGGGTGCAGTGACTTAGGGAAATGGGATACAGTGCCTGAGTGAAATGTGACGCACTGACTGAGTGGAATGGGATGCAGTGACTGCGTGAAATGGGATGCAGTGAATGAGTGAAATGAGATGCAGTGTCTGATGGAAATGGGATGCAGTGACAGAGTGACATGAGCTGCAGTGTCTGATGGAAATGTGACGCAGTAACTGAATGAAATGGGATGCAGTGACTGAGGTACTGGGTAGGAGTGACTGAGGGACCATGGGTTGCAGTGACTGAGGGACATGGGATGCAGTGACTGAGGGAAAGGAGAGGCGGTGACTGTGGGAAATGACATACTGTGACTCAGGGTAATGGGATGCAGTGACTGAGTGAAGTGGGATGCAGTGACTGAGGACAATGGGATGCAGCGACTGAGGGCAATGGGATGCAGTGACTGAGGGACATGGGATGCAGTGACTGAGGGAAATGGGATGCAGTGACTGAGGGAAATGAGATGCCAAGACTGAGTGTACTGGGATGCAGTGACTGATGGAAATGGTATGCAGTGACTGAGGGAAATGGGATGCAGTGACTGACGGAAATGGGATGCAGTGTCTGTTTGAAATGGGATTCTGCGACTGAAGTTAATGGGATGCAGTGACTGAGTGAAATGGGATGCAGTGACTGAGTGAAGTGGGATGCAGTGACTGAGGACAATGGGATGCAGCGACTGAGGGCAATGGGATGCAGCGACTGAGGGCAATCGGATGCAGTGACTGAGGGACATGGGATGCAGTGACTGAGGGACATGGGATGCAGTGACTGAGGGAAATGGGATGCAGTGACTGAGTGAAGTGGGATGCAGTGACTGAGGACAATGGGATGCAGTGACTGAGGGACATGGGATGCAGTGACTGAGGGACATGGGATGCAGTGACTGAGGGACTTGGAGTGCAGTGAGTGAAGGACTTGGAGGGCAGTGACTGAGGGAAATGGGATGCAGTGACTGAGGGAAAGAAGATGCAGTGACTGTGGGAAATGCCATACTGTGACTCAGGGTAATGGGATGCAGTGACTGAGGGGAATGGGATGCAGTGAGTGTGGGAAATTGAATACAGCGTCTGAGAGATACGGGAAACAGTGACTGATGAAAATGGGATGCAGTGAATGTGGGACATGGGATGCAGTGATTGAGTGAAATGTGATGCAGTGACTGAGTGAAATGCGATGCAGTGACTGAGTGAAATGCGATGCAGTGACTGAGTGAAATGCGATGCAGTGACTGAGGATAATGGGATGCAGTGACTGAGGTAAATGGGATGCAGTGACTGAGGGAAATGAGATGCCAAGACTGAGTGAAATGTGATGCAGTAACTGAGTGAAATGGGATGCAGTCTCAGAGTGAAATGTGTTGCAATCACTGAGTGAAATGTGTTGCAGTCACTGAGTGAAATGGGACGCATGTCTGAGTGAAATGGGATGCAGTGACTGAGGGACATGGGATGCAGCGACACACGGACATGGGATGCAGTGACTGAGGGAATTGGGATGCAGTGACCGAGTGAAATTGGATGCAGTGACCGAGTGAAATGGGATGCAGTGACCGAGTGAAATGTGATGCAGTGACTGAGTGAAATGGGATGCAGTCTCAGAGTGAAATGAGATGCATTGTTTGATGGAAATATGATGCAGTAACTGGTGGAAATGAGATGCAGTGACTGAGGGAAATGCGATGCAGTGACTGAGGGAAATGGGATGCAGTGACCAAGTGAAATGAGATGCAGTGTCTGAGCGAAATCGGATGCAGTATTTGTGGGAAGTAGGATGCAATCACTGATTGAAATGAGATGCAGAGTCTGAGGGAAGGGAGATGCTGTGTCTCTGGGAAATGGGATACAGTGAGTGTCGGAAATTGAATGCGGCGCCTGTGAGATACGGGAACCAGTGACTAATTGAAATGGGATGCTGTGACTGAGGGAAATGGGATGCAGTGTCTGAGTGAGATGGTATGCAGTGTCTGAGTGAGATGGTATGCAGTGTCTGAGTGAGATGGGATGCAGTGTCTGAGTGAGATGGGATGCAGTGTCTGAATGAGATGGGATGCAGTGTCTGAGTGAAATGGGATGCAGTGACTGATGGAAATTAAATGCAGTGACAGAGTGTCATGAGCTGCAGTGCCTGATTGAAATGGGATGCAGTTACTGTGGGACATGGGATTCAGTGACTGAGGTCCTGGGAAGGAGTGACTGAGTTAATAGGGATGCAGTGCCCGAGCGGGCTTGGAGTACAGTGACTGAGGGAAATGGGATACAGTGGCTGAGAGAAATGGGATGCACTGTCTTAGTGAAATGGGATGCAGTGGTTGAGTGAAATGGATGCAGTAACTGGTGGAAATGGGATGCAGTGACTGATCGAAATGGGATGCGGTGACTGAGGTGAGGGAGATGCAGTGATGGAGTGAAATGTGATGCAGTGACTGAGTGAAATGCGATGCAGTGACTGAGTGAAATGGGATGCAGTGACTTAAGGAAAGGAAATGCAGTGTCTGTGGGAAATGGATGCTGCGATTGAGGGAAATGGGATGGAGTGACTGACGGAAATTGGATGCAGTGACTGAGCGAAATGGGATGCAGTGACTGAGCGAAATGGGTTGCAGTGACTGAGTGAAATGGGATGCAGTGACTGAGTGAAATGGGATGCAGTGACTGAGTGAAATGGGATGCACTGACTGAGGGAAGTGGGATGCAGTGACTGAGGGAAGTGGGATGCAGTGACTGAGGGAAATGGGATGCAGTGACTGAGGGAAATGGGATGCAGTGACTTAAGGAAAGGAAATGCAGTGTCTGTGGGAAATGGATGCTGCGACTGAGGGAAATGGGATGGAGTGACTGACGGAAATTGGATGCAGTGACTGAGCGAAATGGGATGCAGTGACTGAGTGAAATGGGATGCAGTGACTGAGTGAAATGGGATGCAGTGACTGAGGGAAGTGGGATGCAGTGACTGAGGGAAATGGGATGCAGTGACTGAGGGAAATGGGATGCAGTGACTGAGGGAAATGGGATGCAGTGACTGAGGGAAATGGGATGCTGTGACCGAGTGAAATGAGATGCAGTGACTGAGCGAAATGGGATGCACTATTTTTGGGAAGTAGGATGCAATCACTGATTGAAATGAGATGCAGAGACTGTCGGAAAGGAGATGCTGTGTCTGTGGGAAATGGGATACAGTGAGTGTCGGAAATTGAATGCAGCATCTGTGAGATACGGGAACCAGTGACTGATGGAAATGGGATGCTGTGACTGTGGTGAAGGAGATGCAGTGACTGAGTGAAATGGGATGCAGTGACTGAGTGAAATGGGATGCAGTGACTGAGTGAAATGGGATGCAGTGTCTGCGTGAAATGGGATGCAGTGTCTGCGTGAAATGGGATGCAGTGACTGCGTGAAATGGGATGCAGTGACTCAGTGAAATGTGATTCAGTCACTGAGTGAAATGTAATTCCGTCACTGAGTGAAATATGATGCACTCACTGAGTGTACTGTGATTCTGTCACTGAGTGAACTGTGATTCAGTCACTGAGTGAACTGTGATTCAGTCACTGAGTGAACTGTGATGCAGTCACTGAGTGAAATAGGATGAAGTGGCAGAGTGAAATGGGATGCAGTGACTGAGTGAAATGAGATGCAGTGCCTGAGTGAAATGAGAAGCAGTGACTGAGTGAAATGAGAAGCAGTGACTGAGTGAAATGGGAAGCAGTGACTGAGGGACATGGGATGCAGTGACTGAGGGACATGGGATGCAGTGACACATGGACATGGGATGCAGTGACACATGGACATGGGATGCAGTGACACACGGACATGGGATGCAGTGACTGATGGAATTGGGATGCAGTAACTGCGTGAAATGGGATGCAGTGACTGAGTGAAACGCGATGCAGTCACTGAGTGCAATGTGATGCAGTGACTGAGTGAAATGTGATGCAGTCACTGAGGGACATGGGATGCAGTGACTGAGGGACATGGGATGCTGTGACACACGGACATGGGATGCAGTGACTGATGGAATTGGGATTCAGTGACTGCGTGAAATGCGATGCAGTCACTGAGTGCAATGTGATGCAGTGACTGAGTGAAATGTGATGCAGTGACTGCTTGAAATGGGATGCAGTGACTGATGGAAATTGGATGCAGTGACAGAGTGACATGAGCTGCAGTGTCTGAAGGAAATGTGATGCAGTGACTGAGGGAAATGGGATGCAGTGAGTGTGGGAAATTGAATTCATCGTCTGTGAGATACGGGAAACAGTGACTGATGGAAATGTGATGCAGTGACTGTCGTGAAGGAGATGCAGTGATTGAGTAAATGGGCTGCAGTGACTGAGTGAAATGTGATACAGTGACTGAGTGAAATGTGATGCAGTGACTGAGTGAAATGTGATGCAGTGACTGAGTGAAATGTGATGCAGTGACTGAGTGAAATGTGATGCAGTGACTGAGTGAAATGGGATGCAGTGACTGAGTGAAATGGGATGCACTGACCGCGTGAAATGAGATGCAGTGACTGAGGGAAATGGGATGCAATCACTGAGTGAATTGCGATGCAGAGACTGAGGGAAAGGAGATGCTGTGACGATGGGAAATGGGATGCAGTGAGTGTGGGAAATTGAATGCAGCGTCTGTGAGATAAGGGAAACAGTGACTGAGTGAAATGTGATGCAGTGACTGCGTGAAATGGGATGCAGTGACTGTGGTGAAGGAGATGCAGTGACTGAGGGAAATGGGATGCCGTGACTGAGTGAAATGGGATGCAGTGATTGAGTGAAATGGGATGCAGTAACTGAGGGACATGGGATGCAGTGACACATGGACATGGGATGCAGTGACACATGGACATGGGATGCAGTGACACATGGACATGGGATGCAGTGACACACGGACATGGGATGCAGTGACTGATGGAATTGGGATGCAGTAACTGCGTGAAATGGGATGCAGTGACTGAGTGAAACGCGATGCAGTCACTGAGTGCAATGTGATGCAGTGACTGAGTGAAATGTGATGCAGTCACTGAGGGACATGGGAGGCAGTGACTGAGGGACATGGGATGCTGTGACACACGGACATGGGATGCAGTGACTGATGGAATTGGGATTCAGTGACTGCGTGAAATGCGATGCAGTCACTGAGTGCAATGTGATGCAGTGACTGAGTGAAATGTGATGCAGTGACTGCATGAAATGGGATGCAGTGACTGATGGAAATTGGATGCAGTGACAGAGTGACATGAGCTGCAGTGTCTGAAGGAATTGTGATGCAGTGACTGAGGGAAATGGGATGCAGTGAGTGTGGGAAATTGAATTCATCGTCTGTGAGATACGGGAAACAGTGACTGATGGAAATGTGATGCAGTGACTGTCGTGAAGGAGATGCAGTGATTGAGTAAATGGGCTGCAGTGACTGAGTGAAATGTGATGCAGTGACTGAGTGAAATGTGATGCAGTGACTGAGTGAAATGGGATGCAGTGACTGAGTGAAATGGGATGCACTGACCGCGTGAAATGAGATGCAGTGACTGAGGGAAATGGGATGCAATCACTGAGTGAATTGCGATGCAGAGACTGAGGGAAAGGAGATGCTGTGACGATGGGAAATGGGATGCAGTGAGTGTGGGAAATTGAATGCAGCGTCTGTGAGATAAGGGAAACAGTGACTGAGTGAAATGTGATGCAGTGACTGCGTGAAATGGGATGCAGTGACTGTGGTGAAGGAGATGCAGTCACTGAGGGAAATGGGATGCAGTGACTGAGTGAAATGGGATGCAGTGATTGAGTGAAATGGGATGCTGTGACTGAGTGAAATGGGAAGCAGTGACTGAGGGACATGGGAAGCAGTGACTGAGGGAAATGGAATGCCGTGACTGAGTGAAAGGAGATGCACTGTCTGATGGAAATGTGATGCAGTGACAGAGTGACATGAGCTGCAGTGACAGAGGTACTGGGAAGGAGTGACTGAGTTAATAGGGAATCAGTGCCCGAGCGGGCTTGGGGTGCAGTGACTGAGGGAAATGGGATACAATGCCTGACCGAAAAGGGACGCACTGACTGAGTGAAATGGGATGCAGTGACTGAGGGACATGGGATGCAGTGACTGAGGGACATGAGATGCAGTGACTGAGAGCCATGGGATGCAGTGACACACGGACATGGGATGCAGTGACGCACGGACATGGGATGCAGTGACGCACGGACATGGGATGCAGTGACGCACGGACATGGAATGCAGTGACGCACGGACATGGGATGCAGTGACTGAGTGAAATGGGATGCACTGACTGAGGGAGATGGGGTGCTCAGACTGAGTGAAATGTGATGCAGTGACTGAGTGAAATGTGATGCAGTGACTGAGTGAAATGTGACGCAGTGACTGAGGGAAAGGAGATGCAGTGACTGACTGAAATGGGAGGTAGTGACTGACTGAAATGGGAGGGAGTGACTGAGTGAAATGGGATGCAGTGACTGAGTGAAATGGGCTTCAGTGCCTGAGTGAAATGGGCTGCAGTGCCTGAGTGAAATGGGCTGCAGTGCCTGAGTGAAATGGGACGCAGTGCCTGAGGGTAATGGGACGCAGTAACTGAGTGAAATGGGACGCAGTGACTGGGTGAAATGGGATGCAGTGACTGAGTGAAATGGGATGCAGTGACTGAGTGAAATGGGATGCAGTGACTGAGGGTAATGGGACGCAGTGACTGAGGGTAATGGGACGCAGTGACTGAGGGTAATGGGACGCAGTGACTGAGGGTCATGGGACGCAGTGACTGAGGGACAGGAGGTGCCGTGACTGAGGGACAAGAGATGCCGTGACTGTGGGAAATGAGATGCAGTGACTGTGGGAAATGGGTTGCAGTGACTGTGTGAAAAGGGAGGCAGTGACTGACTGAAAAGGGATGCAGTGACTGAGGGTAATGTGATGCAGTGACTGAGTGAAATGGGACGCAGTGACTGAGGGTAATGGGACGCAGTGACTGAGGGTAATGGGACGCAGTGACTGAGGGAAAGGAGATGCAGTGACTGTGGGAAATGAGATGCAGTGCCTGAGTGAAATGGGATGCACTGCCTGAGTGAAATGGGATGCTGTGACTGAGTAAAATGGGATGCAGTGACTGTGGGAGATGGGTTGCAGTGACTGTACGAAAAGGTTGCAGTGACTGAGGGATTTGGGATGCAGTGACTGAGGGAAATGGCATGCTGTGACTGAGGAAAGGACATGCAGTGAATATGGGAAATGGGTTGCACTGACTGAGTGAGATGGGGTGCTCAGACTGAGTGAAATGTGATGCAGTGACTGAGGGAAAGGAGATGCAGTAACTGTGGGAAATGGAATGCTGTTACTGAGGGTAATGGGATGCTGTGACTGAGTGTATTGGGATGCTGTGACTGAGTGTATTGGGATGCTGTGACTGAGAGAAATGGGATGCTGTGACTGAGTGAAATGGGATGCTGTGACTGTGGGAAACGGGAGGCAGTGACTGAGGGAAACGGGAGGCAGTGACTGAAGGAAATGGGACGCAGTGTCTTAGGAAATGACATGCAGTGACTGAGGGAAATGGGATGCAGTGATGTCTGAAATGGGAGGTAGTGACTGACTGAAATGGGAGGCAGTGACTGAGTGAAGTGGGAGGCAGTGACTGAGTCAAGTGGGATGCAGTGACTGAGGGAAATGGGAGGTAGTGACTGACTGAAATGGGAAGAAGTGACTGACTGAAATGTGATGCAGTGACTGAATGAAATGGGCTGCAGTGCCTGAGTGAAATGGGCCGCAGTGCCTGAGTGAAATGGGATGCAGTGCCTGAGTAAAATGGGATGCAGTGCCTGAGTGAAATGGGACGCAGTGCCTGAGGGTAATGGGACGCAGTGCCTGAGGGTAATGGGACGCAGTGACTGAGTGAAATGGGATGCAGTGACTGAGTGAAATGGGATGCAGTGACTGAGTGAAATGGGATGCAGTGACTGAGTGAAATGGGAGGCAGTGACTGTGGGGAGTAGGGTGTGGTGACTGATGGAAATTGATTCACTGTCTCAGTTGAACAGGTTTCACTGTCTCCGTTAAATGGGATGCAGTGACTGAGTGAAATGGGATGCAGTGACTGAGTGATAATGGGATGCAGTGACTGATGGAAATGGGATGCAGTGACTGAGGGGAATGGGAGGCAGTGACTGAGGGAAATGGGAGGCAGTGACTGAGGGAAATGGGATGCAGTGACTATGGGAAATGGGATGCACTGACTGAGTGAGATGGGGTGCTCAGACTGAGTGAAATGTGATGCAATGACTGAGTGAAATGTGATGCAGTGACTGAGGGAAAGGAGATGCAGTGACTGACTGAAATGGGAGGTCGTGACTGACTGAAATGGGAGGGAGTGACTGAGTGAAGTGGGAGGCAGTGACTGAGGGTAATGGGATGCAGTGACTGAGAGGAATGGGATGCAGTGACTGAGGGTAATGGGATGCAGTGACTGAGGGAAATGGGATGCAGTGACTGAGGGACATGGGATGCAGTGACTGAGGGAAATGGGATGCAGTGACTGAGTGATATGAGCTGCAGTGACAGAGGTACTGGGAAGGAGTTTCTGAGTTAATAGGGAAGCAGTTTCCGATTGGGCATGGGGTGCAGTGGCTGAGGGAAATGGGATGCAGTGCCTGACCGAAAAGGTACGCACTGACTGAGGGACATGGGATGCAGTGACTGAGGGACATGGGATGCAGTGACTGAGG
Organism: Stegostoma tigrinum; assembly: GCF_030684315.1. Lineage (NCBI taxonomy): Eukaryota > Metazoa > Chordata > Chondrichthyes > Orectolobiformes > Stegostomatidae > Stegostoma > Stegostoma tigrinum. The sequence continues at coordinate 163,644 of NW_026728736.1, forward strand.
GACATGGGATGCAGTGACTTAGGGACATGGGATGCAGTGACTTAGGGACATGGGATGCAGTGACTTAGGGACATGGGATGCAGTGACTGAGGGACATGGGATGCAGTGACACACGGACATGGGATGCAGTGACACACGGACATGGATGCACTGACTGAGGGAATTATGATGCAGTGACTGTGTGAAATGGGATGCAGTGACTGAGTGAAATGCGATGCAGTCACTGAGTGCAATGTGATGGAGTGACTGGGTGAAATGGGATGCAGTGAATGATGGAAATTGGATGTAGTGACAGAGTGACATGAGCTGCAGTGTCTGATGGAAATGTGATGCAGTGACTGAGGGAAATGGGTGACTGGGCCCCGCAGCCCTGCCCTGCTCACAGGGACTGCCCCCGCAGCCCTGACCCGCTGACAGGGACTGGGCCCCGCAGCCGTGTCCCACTCACAGGGACTGGCCCCTGCAGCCCTTACCCGCTCACAGCGTACTGCCCCCAGCAGTCCTGACCCGTTCACAGCGACTTGCCCCCCGCAGTCCTGTCCCGCTCACAGCGTACTGCCCCCCGCAGCCGTGTCCCGCTGACCGGGTCTGGCCCCCGGAGCCCTGACCCACTCACAGGGCCTGGCCCCCTGCAGTCTTGACCCGCTCACAGTGTACTGACCCCCGCAGCCCTGTCCCACTCACAGTGACGGGCCCGCCGCAGTCCTGTCCCGCTCACAGCTTACTGCCCCCCGCAGCCGTGTCCCGCCCACAGGGACTGGCCCGCGCAGCCCTGTCCCGCTCACAGTGGACTGGGCCCCGCAGCCCTATCCCGCTCACAAGGCATTGCCCCCTGCAGCCGTGTCCCGCTCACAGGGACGGGCCCCTGCAGCCCTGACCCGCACACAGGGCCTGGCCCCCACAGCCCTGACCCGCGCACCGGGACTGGCCCCCTGCAGTCCTGACCCACTCACAGGGACTGGCCCCCTGCAGTCCTGACCCGCTCACAGTGATTTGCCCCCGCAGCCCTGACCCGCTCACAGGGACTGGCCCCCTGCAGTCCTGACCCGCTCACAGTGATTTGCCCCCGCAGCCCTGACCCGCTCACACCGATTTGCCCCCTGCAGACCGGTCCCGCTGACAGGGACTTGCCCCTGCAGCCCTGATCCGCTCACAGGGACTGTCCCCCGCAGCCCTGACCCCCTCACAGGGACTGGCCCCTGCAGCCCTGACCCGCTCACAGGGACTGGCCCCCTGCAGTTCGACCCGCTCACATGAACTGGCCCCCGCAGCCCTGTCCCGCTCGCGATTATTTGCCCCCTGCAGTCCTTTCGCGCTCACAGGGGCTGGCCCCCGCTGCCCTGACCCTCTCACAGGGACTGGCCCCCGCAGCCCTGACCCGCTCACAGGCTCTGGCCCCCGCAGCCCTGTCCCGCACACATGGACTGGGCCCTGCAGCCCTGACCCGCTCACAGCGATTTGCCCCCTGCAGTCCTGTCCCGCTGACAGGGACTGGCCCCCTGCAGTCCTGACCCGCTCACAGTGATTTGCCCCCGCAGCCCTGACCCACTCACACCGATTTGCCCCCTGCAGACCGGTCCCGCTGACAGGGACTTGCCCCCGCAGCCCTGATCCGCTCACAGGGACTGTCCCCCGCAGCCCTGGCCCCCGCAGCCCTGACCCGCTCACAGGGACTGGCCCCCTGCAGTTCGACCCGCTCACATGAACTGCCCCCCGCAGCCCTGTCCCGCTCGCGATTTTTTGCCCCCTGCAGTCCTTTCGCGCTCACAGGGGCTGGCCCCCGCTGCCCTGACCCTCTCACAGGGACTGGCCCCCGCAGCCCTGACCCGCTCACAGGCTCTGGCCCCCGCAGCCCTGTCCCGCACACATGGACTGGGCCCTGCAGCCCTGACCCGCTCACAGCGATTTGCCCCCTGCAGTCCTGTCCCGCTGACAGGGACTGACCCCCTGCAGTCCTGACCCACTCACATGGACTGGCCCCCACAGCCCTTATCCGCTCACAGCGATTTACCCCGCAGCCCTGTCCCGCTGACAGAGACTTGCCCTCGCAGCCCTGACCTGCTCACAGCGACTTGCCCCTCCTTCCTGACCTGCTCACAGGCACTTGTTCCCTCCGTCGTGACCCGCTCACAACGACTTGTCCCCTCTGTCCTGACCCGCTCACAGCGTTTTGCCTCCCATCTCGCTTAGACAGGTCACCCCTTGCTCAGAAACGGTCCCAATTATCCATGAGCCGGAAACCCTGCCCCCTGTGCCAGCTCCTGAACCATGCATTCATCTCACCGATCTTTCTATGACTTAGCTCACTAACATGTGGCACTCATGGCAACCCATAAATCATTACCCTCTCGGTCCTGCCTTTCAGCCTCTTTGCTAACTCCTTGTACATAGTCTGCAGGATGTCATCCCTCTTTCTGCCCATGTCATTGGTACCAACGTGCCCCGTGGCCTCTGGCTGCTCACCCTCCCCTTTAAGAATTTGTTGCAACCAAACAGAGATGTCCTTGACCTTGCACCAGGGAAGCAACACGCGGCCCTGGTGTCTCAAATGTGGCGACAGAATCGATGCCCCCAACGAATGAGTCTCCAACCACACTCGCTCACTTGGATTTGCCTGACCCTGTCCCACAGCATGGTGGTTTGCACTATGGACCTGGCTACTGCTGATTATATAACTGACCCAGTTTAGTTTTAGATCAGTGTTAACCTTGGTTTAGTGGATAGCCAAGCACCTCAGTAGTCTACAATACAGGAGAAATACATTATAAGCTGACAGATTCTGTGACAGTCAAGAACAAGCACTGAATTGTTCTGACCTCATTTCCAACACCTGGCCCGTAGCCTTGCATGGCTTGGATTGCTCTTGCACATTAAAAAAAAATAAATGTAACGATGATGTGAGGGTAAGGACATGGAATTTTTTTGATACGGTCATATTGTCTCTTGTTGGAGCTGATTGCTGCTTAGCACTTGTATGGTGCAAATGTAAGTTATCCTTTATCAGGCCAAGCCTGATCGTTGTCCAAGTCTCACTGTATTTTCTCATCGTTGACTTAATGTTGGTTCAGCCCAACAGTGTTGTACACACCCTGCCTATTCTGAAACTCTACCACTTAATATTAAGTCTAATAAAGACAAGTATCCAATCTGCCTTCCAAACCACTTCAACGACCTGGTCCATTACATTGGGGGATCAACAGGCATGCACATCAAGATCCTGAGATCCCTCTGATCATTGGTGCTTGTGAGGTCCCTATGATTCATCGTGGGCTCCAAGATCTGATTGTGCTGTGTCACCTAATCCTTATCCCGTTTGTCCTCACATGAAATAATGTTCACAAACGCTTCTCAAAAATTCTTCCCAATCCTACTTTTTGCAATCATGACACAGGTGAGCATAAAACTTGGAACACGACAGCAACAGGAATGTGCCCTTTGGCCCACCATGTTGGGCCAAACATGACAACAAATGAAATAATCCCTTCTGCCTGTCCTTGATCCATAGTCCTCCATTCCTTGCATATTCGTGCACTTAACTAAAAGTCCCTTTTAAATGCTTTCATCGTATCTGCATCCACTGCCACCCCGGGCAATGTATTCCACACTTTTAACATGCTCAGTGTGAAATATTTGCCCCTCACATCTCTTTTGAACTTCCCCCTTCTCAGCTTAAATGCATGCCCCCTAATAGTGGACACTTCAACTCCGGGGGAGAAATTTTCTGACCGTTAGCTGTATTTACGTATCTCCTAATTTTATAGACTTCTATCAAGCCTGCCCTCAGCTTCTACTGCTCCAGAGAAAACGAAGAGTTTTTCCAGCTTCTCCCTTTCGTTCATACCCTCTATTCCAGTTAGCATGCTGGTAAACCTCTCTGCACCCTGTCCAAAGCCTGCACGTCCTTAGTGTAATGTGGCGGCCAGAATTGAATGCAATACTCTGTGTGGTCTCACCAAAGTCTTGTAAAGCTGCAATGTGACATCCTGACTCTTGCACTGAGTTCCCCTATGAATAAAGGCAAGCATGCGATATGCCTTCTTGACCACCCTATCTACTTGTGTGGCTACTGTCAGGGAGTTATGGTCTAGGACCCCAAGATCCCTCTGGACATCACTGCTGTTTGGGGTCCTGCCATTAACTGTATCCCTTTCCTTAACACTTGGTCTCCTAAAATGCAACACCTCATGCCTGCCCAGATTAAATTCCATCGGCCATTTCTCCGCTCGTGTTTGCAATTGGTCTGTATCTTGCTGTGTCCTTTGACAACCTTCCATGCTGTCCACAAGTCCACTGGTCCTTATATCATCTGCAAACTTAGTAATCCTCCGTCTACATTTGCAACCAAGTCATTTACATATATCACAAACAGCAGAAGTCACATCGATGCGGAACACCACTCGTCACTGAGCTGCAGCCAGAAAAACAGCTTTCCACCACTGAGACGGCAAGAACTGTAGATGCTGGAATCAGAGATAACCAAGTGTGGAGCTGGAGGAACGCAGCAGGTCAGGCAGCATCAGAGGAACATGAAAGCTGACATTGTTGATGCTGCCTGGCCTGCTGTGTTCCTCCAGCCCTATACTGTGTTCTCTTTGTTAGCCTTCCACCGCTACCGTCTGCCTTATATGGGCAGGCCAAGTCACCACGGATCTCATGGATCTTAATCTTCTGGATGAGCATACCATGAGGGACCTTGTTGAAAACCTTCGTAAAATCCATGTATATGTTATCAACTGTTCTACCCTGATTGATCACCCTTGCCACCTCCTTGAAAACTTCAACTGACTTGGTAAGACATAACCTGCCTCGCATCATGCCATGCTGGCTGTCCCTTATTAGCCCATACCTTTGAGACATGAGACACTCACCAGTCTGTAGTTTCCTGCAAAGTCCCCGTTTTCCTGCTTGAACAGAGGAACGACTTTATCCACTCACCAGTCTCCGCAACCCCTCCAGTGCCTGGCAAGGATATCAGATCCTCTTGAAAGTAGTGTGTTGATGCATTTGTGTCATGATTGTGTTTTGTTTGAGCCCTAACATTCAAAGCAGTGTAATAATGTCTTTGTGCAGCAGGCGAGGTGTGATGAGACTGAGCCTTCATACAATTGCAAGATGTTGAAAATTTGCCATTATTTATGAAAACAGTGATAAATTTCCATGATCAACATTTCTGTTACACTGCAATGATTATTCCGTGGCGTGTAAAATCAGAAAGATACGATAAAATGAGACTGGGTCATATGCAGGGAGAATGTTTGCCTTTCATGTCTATAGAAGTAGTGAAATATTTGCATGAATCTAAAAGTCACTTTTCCGTTCATCGAAGGACACAATCATCGCCTTGGAAGCTTCATCACGATACTACTTTGCATTTCTGAAGAGGGAAGAAGAAATCAACATGCAAATTCAATTCCATGGTTTTGGAAGTCCCATTGAGAACACGATTCATTTGCGCCGGCATAATGCTCTGACCGAGAAAGAATTGAAGGTGAGTTTGTAGTTTAGAAGATCGCAGCAATTTATGCATCAACTTCTTCATCGATAACATTCCATTGCTTTCAAACTGCATTTTCCACTCTGCGAGATAATAACTGTTAGAACAAGCAACAGCATCGGTAGATGGTCTATGGGGAATGCAATGTTACAAAACCCAATCCATTCAACAACATATTTCAGATATGTCAACAAATTAAATATTCCAGCACAGGATAAAACAAGGAAGATGAGAGTGAGGAGGCAATAGCTCTGATGACAAAAGAACAGAAATTTACCTTTATCCATTCGAGCAAAAAAGCAGGCACACAAATAAATAATCATCTAAGAATGCACGTGTGCAACGGAGGCTACAGGGGGACTAAGAATGCCGAATTGTTGTCATGCGTATTGCTGAAAGGATGATTGAAACAGAATCTGTGGTAAATTTGAAGAAATACAGATGATGCATCTCAGGATGTTGGAGGAAGAACATTTATGGACTGAGGCAAATTGTATTGCCCTTTTCAGGAGTTATTAGGTTCATAATGAATTGAAAGACTTCCTTCTGTGCTGAAAGCTTTAGTTTAGTTGCAGCTGGATGACAATTTCTGTTCCTGGTAGTATTTGGCAAACTGTTAAAAGTGAATGTCACTGCACAGAATTCCAAACATGACTCCAATCAGTAGAGAAGATATCCAAAGGGTGTGATGAGTTGTATCCTCTCATGTTGAACAATGCAGCTACAGATACGAGGGATGCACTGATGATAATGTCGCAAAAATCCTTAGATTGGGGAAAATTCTCAGAGGATTGAAAGATTGTGGACATAACACCATGATGAGAAAAATACTTCGACCCGATAGCAAGCAATTATTGCCAATTTAGGTCAACCTGGGTAGATGTTCATGCCGGCAATGAAAGATGAAATAACAGGGTACTGAGTGTGCTATAACATCCTACAGAGTTAACATCCTTTTATAAAGGGGAAATAATACTTGACAAACTTGCTACAGTGCTTTGAGAAGGAAACAAACATTACTGATGAAGGACCACCAGTTGATGTAGTACATTGAGATTTCAACAAAGCATTTGATAAGGTACAGCTCATAAGGTGTCTCAAAAGAAAAGAGCCCATGTGTTCAAGGGTAGTATGTTCGGATGGACAGAGGACTGCATCGTAAATAGAAGTAGAGTCGTAGCAGCAGGATGGTAACTGACAAGTCATGTACGGCCACAGAGCGAATGCTGCGGAGGCCATACACCTCATGTTGACTGGGTTGATTTCGGAAATGGCGTAGGGGATTGCTATGCCTAGGAAAGTTGGGCAGGCTGGGACTACGTTCATTGGCGTTTATAAGATTGAAAAAATCGTATTTTTTCAACATGTAAGATTCTAAAGAGGCTTGATAGTGTATATCCGTAGAGATTACTCCCATTTGTGAAAGATTTTACGACCAGAGGCCACATTTTCAAATTGGTTGCCTATTAATTCAGGGAAGAATTACTTCTTTCAGGTTGTAGCACTCTATTGAACACTTTAGCCAAGAAGATTTTAGAGGTAATGCCATTAATCATTTGCTAGGCTGTAACGGCCAGGTTAATTTTTAAATCAAGAAACAATGATAATGAGAAAAGGGTCTAGGCCTGAAGCGTCAGCTTTTGTGCTCCTGAGATGCTGCTTGGCCTGCTGTGTTCATCCAGCTTTACACTTTGTTATCTTGGATTCTCCAGCATCTGCAGTTCCCATTATCAGTGATAATGAGAAAAGGGTAGTCTTTTCAGTGGAAGATACTTCAAGGATCCCCTTATTACTAAAGAATACAGGGAGGAATTAAACACATCACTACCACACCATCACTACCATGAGAGAAGTAGCAGTCGACAATCTAATGGAGTGAAAGCAGATTAGACTCTTTGCCGTGATGGTTTACTTTCTAAGATTCTCAACAATGAGCTTCAGAGTCGGTGTATGCGTTGATTGTAATTTCCCAAAAAGGTTTAGATTCTAGAGAAGCATCTGAGGGCTGGAAAACTGCCGATGTGACATACCTATTTAAAAAGGAGACAGGCAAAAAGAAGATAACTACAACCGAAACAACGTAACATCTATTGTTGGAAATATGTGGCAATCAACTATGAAGAAAATAATACCAGGACATTTGGAAAATCAGAATCTAATCAAACAGAATCACCATAGATAATGGGAACTGCAGATGCTGGAGAATCCAAGATGACAAAATGTGAGGCTGGATGAACACAGCAGGCCAAGCAGCATCTCAGGAGCACAAAAGCTGACGTTTCGGGCCTAGACCCTTCATCAGAGAGGGGGATGGGGTGAGGGTTCTGGAATAAATAGGGAGAGAGGGGGAGGCGGACTGAAGATGGAGAGAAAAGAAGATAGGTGGAGAGAGTATAGGTGGGGAGGTAGGGAGGGGATAGGTCAGTCCAGGGAAGACGGACAGGTCAAGGAGGTGGGATGAGGTTAGTAGGTAGATGGGGGTGCGGCTAGGGGTGGGAGGAAGGGATGGGTGAGAGGAAGAACAGGTTAGGGAGGCAGAGACAGGTTGGACTGGTTTTGGGATGCAGTGGGTGAAGGGGAAGAGCTGGGCTGGTTGTGTGGTGCAGTGGGGGGAGGGGACGAATTGGGCTGGTTTAGGGATGCCGTGGGAGAGATTTTGAAACTGGTGAAGTCCACGTTGATACCATTATGCTGCAGGGTTCCCAGGCGGAATATGAGTTGCTGTTCCTGCAACCTTCGGGTGGCATCATTGTGGCACTGCAGGAGGCCCATGATGGCCATGTCATCTAAAGAATGGGAGGTGGAGTGGAAATGGTTTGCGACTGGGAGGTGCAGTTGTTTGTTGCGAACTGAGCGGAGGTGTTCTGCAAAGCGGTCCCCAAGCCTCCGCTTGGTTTCCCCAATGTAGAGGAAACCACACCGGGTACAGTGGATGCAGTATACCACATTGGCAGATGTGCAGATGAACCTCTGCTTAATGTGGAATGTCAACTTGGGGCCTGGGATAGGGGTGAGGGAGGTGGTGTGGGGGCAAGTGTAGCATTTCCTACAGTTGCAGGGGAAAGTGGCCGGTGTGGTGGGGTTGGAGGGCAGTGTGGAGCGAACAAGGGAGTCACGGAGAGAGTGGTCTCTCCGGAAAGCAGACAGGGGAGGGGATGGAAAAATGTCTTGGGTGGTGGGGTCGGATTGTAGATGGCGGAAGTGTCAGAGGATGATGCGTTGTATCCGGAGGTTGGTGGGGTGGTGTGTGAGAACGAGGGGGATCCTCTTGGGGCGGGTGTGGCGTGGGCGGGGTGTGAGGGATGTGTTGCGGGAAATATGGGAGATGCGGTCAAGGGCGTTCTCGATCACTGTGGGGGGCAAGTTGCGGTCCTTGAAGAACTTGGACATCTGGGATGTGCGGGAGTGGAATGTCTTATCGTGGGAGCAGAAGTGGCGGATGCGGAGGAATTGGGAATAGGGGATGGAATTTTTGCAGGATGGTGGGTGGGAGGAGGTGTATTCTAGGTAGCTGTGGGAGTCGGTGGGCTTGAAATGGACATCAGTTACAAGCTGGTTGCCTGAGATGGAGACTGAGAGGTCCAGGAAGGTGAGGGATGTGCTGGAGATGGCCCAGGTGAACTGAAGGTTGGGGTGGAAGGTGTTGGTGAAGTGGATGAACTGTTAGAGCTCCTCTGGGGAGCAAGAGGCGGCGCCGATACAGTCATCAATGTACCGGAGGAAGAGGTGGGGTTTGGGGCCTCCAGTGACAGTGCAGCACTCCCTTAATATTGTGAAAGATTTTACCACCAGAGGCCACATTTTCAAATTGGTTGCCTATTAATTTAGGGGAAGAATTACTTCTTTCAGGTTGTAGCAATCTATTGAACACTTTCGCAGAGAAGGCTTTCGAGGTAATGCCATTAATTATTTGCTCGGCTGAGATGGCCAGGTTAATTTTTAAATCAAGGAACAACGACAATGAGAAAAGGGTAGCCTTTACAGTGGAAGATACTTCAAGGATCCCCTTATTACTAAAGAATACAGGGAGGAATTAAACACATCACTACCACACCATCACTACCATGAGAGAAGTAGCAGTAGACAATCTAATGGAGTGAAAGCAGATTGGACTCTTTGCCGTGATGGTTTACTTTCTAAGATTCTAAACAATGAGCTTCAGAGTCGTGATATGCATTGACTGTAATTTCCCAAAAAGGTTCAGATTCTCGAGAAGCATCTGAGGGCTGGAAAAATGCTGATGTGACGTCCCTATTTAAAAAGGAGAGAGGCAAAAAGAAGATAACTACAACCGAACCAGCCTAACATCTATTGTTGGAAATGTGTGGCAACCAACTATGAAGAAAATAATAGCAGGACATTTGGAAAATCATAATCTAATCAAACAGAATCAGCATAGCCTGATGAAAGAGAAATTATGTCTGGCTAATTTGTTTGGGTTTTTGGAGGAAGTTTTGGGAGGAGAATTATTAGAGGAAAACCAGTAAATGTGTTGTGTTTGGACTTGGAGAAAGCATTGAGAATGTTCTCAAAAGTAATAAGCTAAGAGCTGAGGTTTTGAAGGTAGTATATTGCTATGGATCAGTATGCTTTGCACATTCTGGAAGAAGAGATCACATCTCGAGTGAAATGCACCAAGTGAATATATATATTTTGGGGAACTTGGTGGCAATGCGGTAAATCAGTGCAGAGTGTAAGAGGTGCCATTTGCTTGCTTTTTTTGCCTGATAGTTCATAAGCATTTTTTTTTTGAGACAGGGTGAATTGACGCTCGAATCAGGGACCGAGAGGGTGAACCAGGTTCATTGGTTGGTGATCGCTACTGGTTTAAGAATCTATTATCGGTAGCTTTCAGATTGAAAGTAAATCGGAGAAATGTTTACAGGCTACAAACTAAAAGACCAGAATGTTTTCAAATCAAATTAAGATCGAAGTAATTGAAATGGAGATGCCAGGCCAGATGATGATTTGTACCTTCATGACAGGGGAGTGGTCAGGCCCCATACTCCAACTCAGGGTTGATGAACTGGAATCTCAGTTTTTACCAATCAACAAATCATGTGGGGCAGAGTTACCAGGGAATGATGTGCTTCAGGAGGCAGTCACACACCTTAGATTAACTAGCTGAAACTCGGTCAGTGGCCAATGACAAAGAACAGGGCAGGTGGAAGGATCCAGGATGTAGTGCAGAAGGAACCTTGGCCTTTGATCTTATCTAACAGGTTTGAGATTCTTTCTTCCTGTGTGGATGAGAGTGCAGGGTTTCGGGAAGATGAGTAAACTGACTATAGCACTGTGGTACAGGTGGGATATTCAGGAGGGGATAAAAAGTGAAATGTAGTTATAATCAGAGGTAGTATAGTTAGGGGAATGAACACTGTTCGTTGTGACCAGGATCGAGAGTCTCGAAAGTAATGTTGCCTGCCTGGTGCCCAGGTTCAGGACATTCCATCTCGGCTACAAAGGAACTTGAAGTGGGAGGAGTAGAAATCCAGCTATTGTGGTCCACACAGGTACCATTGATATGGAAGAAAGAGGAAAGAGGTCCTGCTGAGGGATTATGAGCACTGAGGTGAGAAAGCAGAACCAGAATGGTAATAATCTCTGGATTATTATCTGAGCAATTTGGCACGTTGTGAACATAATTATAGATGTACATTGTTCAAATGGTGGCATGGCAGAAATGTGTTTGAATTCATGGGACATTGGCATCGGTATGGGGAAGGAGGGAGTCGTTCTGGTGTTATAGGCTCGACGAGAATCATATTGGGACAAGTATCCTTGCAAAATACAGAGCTCGGTCTGGGGCTAGGGCGTTAAAATAAAAAGTGTGGAGTGGGTGAGCTCAGTTGCATGGAAAATTGTGGAAAAAGTTAGTAGCTGGTAAGTGCTCAGCAAAGTTTCCAGAGCAAGTAATAGGACAAAAAGTATGGAAATGGTCAGGGGTCTCACTTCAGCTGCAGCAGATAAGAAGGGTGGCTGTAAATGCCAGACTGAAGATCTTGTATTTAATTGCAGGGAGTGTATGAAACAAAGTGAATGAGTTTGTGGAGCAGATTGAAATTGACAGATACATCACTCTGGGTATCACAGAGAGGTGGTTGTGAGGGGATAAGTGTTGGGAACGAAATAGCCAATGATTCATGTCCGATAGAAAGAACAGGCAAATGGACAGAGATGACAAAGTGTGGAGCTGGATGAGCACAGCAGGCCAAGCAGCATCTCAGGAGCGTAAAAGCTGACGTTTCGTGCCAAGACCCTTCTACTTCTGTGTGTTCATCCTGCTGTGTTCGTCCAGATCCACACTTTGTTATCTTGGATTCTGAAGCATCTGCAGTTCCCATTATCTCCGATACAAATGGACAGAGATGCCAGGGTTGGCTTGTCAGTCAGGAATGAGGTCGCGCTGAAGGAACCACAGGTCTTCAGCTTGTTTATTAATGACTTGGAGGAAAGAGGTGCATGTGCTGTGGCTAAATTTGTAGATGACTGAAAAAATATTTAGAAAGACAAGGCATGGCCCAGAAACAGAGATTTACCGGGATGTTACTTGGATCGGAATGTATTAGCTATAAGGAGGGTTTGGTGGAAATGTTGTGTCATGATAAATGTAATGAGATCAACCATGATCTCACCGAATGATGGAGGAATATTCAATGGGCCAAATGACTTTTTTTGTGAGTCTTCTTGTTTGACAATGCATTCATGAAGGTTTTTTTTGTCTCTCTTGGATAAGATGTGAAAATGAAATGTATACGAGATAATGGGAACTGCAGATGCTGGAGAATCCAAGACAACAAAATGTGAGGCTGGATGAACACAGCAGGCCAAGCAGCATCTCAGGAGGACAAAAGTGCTCCTGAGATGCTGCTTGGCCTGCTGTGTTCATCCAGCCTCACATTTTGTTGTCATGAAATGTATACACTTCCTTTTCATCTGGGAATAAATAATTGTTCTGAACGATTTCCATTGACTAAGAGCAATCTGACAAGCTTCGCAATTTAAAGAGATTTTTAGCTTCTTTTTAATTGTAAAGGTATTCTTTGGAATTAATTTGGCATATATTATTTGCATCTCAGGAAGTATGTTCATCACTGCATCTCAAAAAGTGCTCTGTTGTATGACAACAGCTTTTTAAAGATCACTTCAATGGTTGTGATTTTGAGTTGCCACAACACACATTAAATTACACTGTTGGCCAATCTGTCCATGATTATTTCATTATGTTATGCTTCAAACAGACAAGGAAATCTTGGTGATGCAATGAAGTGTTTGAGTCTCAAATGTAATTGTTGTTGTCGCTTCCGCTTGGAAGAAAGATTCACATCAAATTGACTGGTCAAGGAAATGGGACACTGACTGTGAGTACTTTGAATGTTCGAGTTATTCCTCAAATGAAAGTTATGACCTTGATGATTTCTCTTTCATGCAGATATGAAGAGACTCTTTTAAAATATCCTCTAGGTTAATGGTTCAGGCAGAAAAGTGCAATATGTATATTTATGTATATACATGTACATGCGTCATCTGAAAAGATAATGAGTATAAATCACTTGTGACAAGGTGAGAATGAGTTATCCAGATAGTAAGAACTGCCAATGTTGGTGTCTGAGATAACACATTGTGGAGCTGGAGAAACACAGCAGGGCAGGCAGCATCAGAGGCTCGAGAAAGTTGAGGTTTTGGGTCAGGACCCTTCCTGAGAAATGGAGGGTGGAAGGGAGCTCAGAAACAAATAGTGTGGAGGGGGAGGAGGTGCTGGGGAAGGTAGGTGGGATGGTAATAAGTGAGTACTATCCAGATTGGAACAGATTTTCCCCAGGGGGTATTGAGTACGAATTCCAAATCATTCTCAAAATCTTAGTGACTGTTAACATTGATGTTTTTTGTCTGTGTGTTTCAGTAATTGCATGACAGTTGACTGGTTCGTTGAGAGTGAGGAACCTATGGACTCTCAGACACCAAGATGGAATTTAGTTCGAAGAGTGACTTCAAAATAGTTGCTTGCTTTTAAAATCTTGACCGTTTTTGCTGTCCAGTTGAATGAATTTAGCTTCATACTGCTTCAATAGGAATTAGTGTTTAATAGGAACATATTTGTGAAACTTACAGTTCCATAAGTTTTAGCATAAACTGGTGCAGCCTTTCGGTGCTTGCAAAAAGGCTCATCTCTCCATTAATACCGAAGGAAAATTGGAGTTTACAAGTAAGTTCACCCGCTGTCAGGGAATGAAATGTTAATGTTGTCTCGAACATAATTTTTAAAAAAGTAATATATTTGTGTAACACTGAACTCAAATTAAAATTTGGATATGCTAGTTTTACAGATGGTTGGATATTGAATTCATTTTAAATGAGGGTGAAGATCACTTTAAATCCAGCATATTTGTGAAGAAAAGAAATAGCATGTCAAATAAAATTAACTGCATGACTCTTCATAGCCCTATATGTAGAATTTCATTCTGAACTATGAGACAGTTGTGACCCCATTCTACCTCAGTGCTCATGGCAAGAGTAAGACTCCTGTTTGACGTGCTGTGCACTGCATGGAATGGCGGCAACATCAGATTCATTGATGCTTGAGAATCAAAAGAATATGACGATAAGATTTAAAATCAAAATCTCATTGAACACTTCAAGGAATGTATTACAGGAAGAGGGGGAAAGCATGTATGACTAATAGAAGGTTGTGGCACAGATCAAGTAGACCTGTGTGCTAAAACTTATCACAAATTTCACATTGAATGGAACAGTTTAAACAGGCTGGAGGAAGCAGACATGCCAGCCCAAACTTTTTGAATTTGAGCATTCTGTTCGTAAACATCAGCAAAATTGTGGGAAACATGTTTATTCTTTCTCTTTTATTGCACAGAACCATACGATTAGACTGTTTTGATGAGGAATTGAAAGATTACGAGTCGTGTCCGTTTGACTCACCGTTTGGTACCATAGGTTGGTACGATCTTCGTTCGAGAAGGAAAAGGGATGTTCCAGATACAGAAAATCGTCAAACCATTTACCACAAAGTCCGTTTCTGGTTAGTATTAATTAATGCAGTTAACATTTTTAGCTCGACATGATTGCACAATGGAGTCAATAAGAAAATTCCATCTGATATTCCACATAAATTTTAAGTGGATATTAAAGCAGCTCATTTCTTTTTCACGCTGTATGCTGCTTTTAAGAATGGGTGTCTTATTGTCGAAATGTTTAGCTTTGACTCCATGGCTTCTTCCATTAGTTCACATTGAAACACATGTTTCTTCAGCCAAAAATGCACGTTTACCGGTGTAGCTTGACTAACCTTCCCCTGTGGTCGTTCCCCTGAACTCCCCTGCAGTAGCTCCCCTGAAAAACAACTATACCATTTTGGATACTGTTCCGGGGGATGACTTAGCAGGGGTATGCAGTAGGGTGCAGGTCTCTGGCACAGAGTCTGTCCCTCTTGCACAGAAGGGAAGCGGGGATAGGAAGAGAGTGATAGTCATTGGGGACTCAATAGTTCGAGGGACTGATAGAAGATTTGCCGGGAACGAAAGAGACTCACGATTGGTGTGTTGCCTACCAGGTGCCAGGGTCTGTGATGTCACGAATATCCTGGGTGGGAAATTGGCTAGTGCCATTGGGTTGGATTTAAACGAGCTCAGAAGGGGGATGGGAAACTGAGGTGTAGTCCTAGTACACAGGAGGATGAGCATAGGGAGGACATGGTCAGGACCTCACTGTCACAGAAGTGTGCTGGCAGACAGCAAGCTGGATTGAAGTGTGACGACTTTAATGCCGGGAGTAACCGGAATAATGTAGGTGAGGTTGCAGCTTGGATAGGTACCTGGGACTTCGATGTTGTGGCCATTTCGGAGGCATGGATAGAGCAGGGTCAGGAATGGATGTTGCAGGTTCTCGGGTTTAGATCTTTCATTAAGGTCTGGGAAGGTGGTAAAAGAGGGGGAGGTGTGGCTTTGTTGGTCAAGGACAGTATAACGGCGGCTGAAAGAACCTTTGAGGACTCGTCTACTGCGGTTGTATGGGCTGAGGTTGCCAAGGAAGGTTTGTCGACTGAGTCAGTGTGGGTGGAAGTTCGGAACAGCAAGGCAGCAGTCACTTCACTGGGGGTTTTCTACGGACCCCAAGTAGCAGTTGGGAGATTGAAGAACTCATTGGCCGGCAGATTGTTGAAAAGTGCAAACGTATCAGGGTTGTTGTTATGGGTGACTTCAACTTTCCCAATATAGATTGAAACCTCCTTCGTGCAGATGGTTTGGATGGAGCCGTTTTTGTCAGGTGTGTTCAGGAGGGTTTCCTGACTCAGTATGTGGACAGGCCGACAAGGCGGGAGGCCATTTTGGATTTGTGCTCGGCGATGATCCAGGACAGGTGTCAGATCTCGTGGTGGGAGAACACTTTGGCGACAGTGACCGCAGGAGCCTCCCATTTACCATAGCCATGGAAAGGGAAAGGAGCAGTTACCAGGGGAAGATATTTCACTGGGGTCAAGGAAACTATGATGCTATCAGACAGGAGTTGGGAAGTACAGATTGGGAGCAATTGTTCCACAGAAAGGGCGCAGCAGACATGTGGAGGCTGTTCAAGGAGCAGTTGTTGCGAGTGATGTATAAATCTGTTCCTCTGAGACAGGTAAGAAGGGGTAAGATTAAGGAGCCTTGGATGACGGGTACAGAGGTGCTTCTTGTCAAAAAGAAAAGGCAGCGTACGTAAGGTGGAGGAAGTGAGGGTCTAGCACAGCTTTAGAGTATTACAGGCCTGCTCGGAAGGAGCTCAAAAGATATTGCCTGTTCAATTGTTACCTGTTACAACCTTTGCGTCCACGCTTGCTCATTGAATGGTGTCAAGATGCCAGCAGTGCATGTACCTTCTCCATCCCGTAATGCCGTCAGCTCACACAAGACATAGTCCTTACTTAAAATCTTCTGATCAACCAAAGTTCATTGCAGTGGACATTTTAGCTATCTATCATGAAACGAAAACTGATTCTGACTGGGATGACCTGCAGTGCAAATGAATATAATCTGCGAAACGAGATTCCTTATGGGCTTGCAGCCGCTACAAATAGTTGCTTTTCAAAGACGTTGCATACATAAATTTTTTTCTCCTATCACCTTAGATTATTTTTTTGTTTATGCATGTTGTGTGGGTTTCCAGTCAGGCCCATAAACTCAGGTTGATGCAGTCACTGTTACAACACGGTATTGAAGGAGAATTTGTGATCTTTGGAGTTTCATTCCAGTGTATGAAGGAGTGCACCATCAAGCCACTTCAGAGCACTACTGGCGACAAATTGTTGCAAGTTTTCAAGTGTTACCGATCGTCACATAAAATATGGCCTTTTTGTTGTTGCGCTATTCATCTTAACTGCAACATATCCAGTATTTAGGCTTGGAAACTATTTCAAGTTTTTTGATTTACTTGTTCAAAATCATTAATGATTGTTGTCATGATATCTACAATATGTTATTTTGATTGGACATAGAGGATTGGATCTGTCTTGATGGAAATAATGTATGCGCTTATAAAACCCCTTCTGGGCAAGGTAGGTGCTCAGTGGTTAGAGCTGCTCATGCACTGGGGAGCCAATTGAGATTCCAGTCTTGGGTAACTATCTGTGTGGAATTGACACGTCCTCCTCGCGTCTGCGACGGGCTTCCGCCAGGTGCTGCAGTTTCCTCCCATTGTTCAAAGATGTGCAGGTCCTTCTATGTGATTTGTGAAGCATTTCTTAAATGTTTCAATCCTGCCAGCATCCAGTGCCTTGGACAAAATAACTGGAGATGAATAAAAGATACAGTGCCTTTTGACACCATTTCCTGCTGGATTTTCATCAATCCTGCTTTGTATCGGTGACAACTTCCATGACCTTTTTTTGATGCTATGTCTGAATTGACAGTCTAGTTCCAAATATTTGTTGTGCAGTATTTCAAGGTCTCTATTATAGCATACCCACGAATGTCCACTTCAAAAGATACTTCCATATCATAGAATCCCTACGGTGTGCAAACAAGCCCCTTTTGACCCAAGAAGTCCACGGCCACCCTCCAAAGAGCGTCTCACCCTGACTCATCCCCTGACCCTTTCCTCAGTAACCCGACATTTCCCATGACTAACACACCTAACCTACACATCCCTAAACACAATAGGCAAGTTTGGCATGGCCCATACACCGAGCCTGCACATCTTTGGACTGTGGGAGGAAACCAGAGCACCCAGCAGGAACCCATGCAGGCATGGGCAGAATATACAAACTCCGCACAGAAAATCGTCCAACGGTGGGATCGAACCTGGGTCCCTGGCGCTGTGAGTCAGCAGTGCTAACCACTGAGCCACCGTGCTGCCCTTGGAGTTAGACAGAGCTTGCTTGTTCCTGGGTGGCCTCAAACTGCCAACCTCCACTTAGTGGCAAAAGTGCTGACCAACTGCACTCATCCTCACTGGTTTTTGCTTTGTATCATTGAATTCAACCCTTCAAACTCTATGATAAATATTTAAATTTCCATTGATATGTGAGCGTTGTTTTTCGTATGCAGTATTGGTTTATTATGTTTCATTGGTACATAATGAATATTGTATGTATATGCAAATGGGCAAGTTGGTAACGATGCAGTCCGCAGACCTGGAGGATAATAACACTGTCCTCCAATCGCCCACGATGCCCTCTGCAAATTGGTAGAAAACAAAAATTTCTCTAAAATTCATCTCTCCTCCCGTCAGTCGATCAAAATTAATTCAGGATTTTGTACAGGCCAATAACCGTAAGATTACACGAGCCTAAACCAAACTACTGGCTCATATTAGTTCAGTAAAGTGAAAGGGCAACAATAGAGGTAATAGGAACTGCAGATGCTGGAGAATCTGAGATAAGAAGGTGTAAAGCTGGATGAACACGGCAGGCCAAGCAGTCTCATCCGGCTCTACACCTTGTTATCTCAGATTCTCCAGCGCCAATTTTCTGAAGTAGGGTCTCGTCCCGAAACATCAGCTTTCTTGCTCCTCTCATGCTGCTTGGCCTGCTGTGTTCATTCAGCTCTCCACATTGGGCAACAATAGAGTATGCTTTAAATCACTAGATATGTTACGTGGGTTTGTCTTCCTTAGGGTGGAGTTAGTGGAACTGAAAAAGATGTCTCCCTCACAGCGTTCGTGACAAAAGAATTGCATCGTTCCTTGGCGGCCTTTCAACAGAAGAATATTCAGAGATTTCCCGAGTGGTAAGAATGTAACTTCTTTTACTTCTCTTTATCTCACTTTTTCCAACAATTGGAAAATAGATTTTAGAAATAACATCGAGCTGATGAAGTGTGAAAAGAAGAATAATTCCAAGCAGTGGTGGGAGTTGGTCAGTGAGGTGGGAGGAGTGGATAGGTGGGAGAGAAGGCGGACAGGTCATGGAGGCGGGGATGAGGGGAGGAACTAGTCTTGGGATGAGGCTGGCGGGTGGGGAGATTTTGAGGGTGGCCAAGTCCACATTGAGGCTATTGAGTTGGAAGCTCCCGAGGCGGAATATGAGGTGCTGCTCCTCCAGTTTCTGGGTGGTTTGGTTGTGACACTGGAAGAGGCCCAGGATGGACATGTCATTCAGGGAGTGGGAGGGGGAGTTGAAGTGATGCAATGATTTGGACATGAAAATAGAAGGTGTGGTTAGTAAGTTTCCCAATGATTGAAGGTGTAGTCGCCAGCCAAGAAGGTCACCTCAGAATACAATGGGACATTGACAAGGGCCAATATACTGAGGAATGGCAGATGGTGTTGAGGTTAGTCAAATGTGAGGTGCTACATTTTGGAAAGGCAAATCAGGGCAGCACATTTACACTGAAGGTTGTGGGGAGTGTTGCTTAATAAAGAGACACTGGAGTGCAGTTTCATAGCTCCATCAAAGTACAGCCACCGGTAGAAAGGATATGAAGGAGACATTTGGTGTGCTCGCCTTTATCAGTCAGTGCATTGAGTATAGTAGTTGGGAGATCACTTAGCAGCCATTTCGGACGTTGGTTCGGCTGCTTTTTGGATACTGCAATCGATTTTGGTCTCCTTGCGAGAGGAAGGATGTCGGCGCAACATTGAGGGCCGAAGGGCCTGTTCTGCGCTGTATTGTTGTATGTTGTAAACTTGAAAGGGTTCAGAGAAGATCTACAAGGATGTTACCAGCATCGGAGGTTGGAGGTATACCGTGGGCTTGAACAGGCAGCTATTTCTTGGAACTTTGGAGTTCAGGGCTGACCATATAGAAGTTTATACAATTACGAGGGATGTGGATAGAGCGAACAGCCAAGATCTTTTCCCCGGGTTGCTGGAATCCAAAACTGGAGGGAATAGGTTAAAAATGAGAGAGGGAAGATTTAAAATGGACCGGATTTTTTTCATAGTGGTGCATGTATGGAGTGAGCTGCCAGAGGAAGTGGTGGAGGCTTGTACGTTTAAAAGGCATGTGGATGGGTATATGAATAGGATGGGTTGAGAGGAATATGGGCCAAATGCTGGCAAATGGGACTAAATTAATTTCGGATATCTGGTCAACATAGACAAATTGGGCCAAAGGATCTGTTTCCCGACTGTACATCTCTCTGATTCTAAGTGTCTTTTTTCTTAACCACGTGGCCCATAATTAGAAAAACTTGAATCAGGATTTGGGAATGTGACAATTCTAATTGGGTCTGTTTGATGAAATTAACTCTGTAGGTAATGGTGGTTGAATTCTGATTCGTCAAATTTGAGTTTATTGCAGCATCTTATAGAATAGAGGAAACACATGTAATCAAAATTGAAAATCAAAACTTGGTAAAATTTTGCATTGGAAATACATGACCAACCATTGGAGGAGATTCATGACCATTGCATTCAAGTCAGAACAACAAATGCGATTCAGTGACTCAGTGAAACGGGATGCAGTGATTTAGTGAAATTGGATGCAGTGACTGTGTGAACTGGGATGCAGTGACTGAGGGTAATGGGATGGAGTGACTGAGGGTAATTAGATGCAGTGACTGAGTGAAATAGGATGCAGTGACTGCGGGAAATGGGTTGTAGTGACTGCGGGAAATGGGATACAGTGACTGAGGGAAATGGGATACAGTGACTGATGGAAATGGGATACAGTGCCTGATGGAAATGGGATGCGTTGACTGATGGAAAGGAGATGCAGTGACTGTGGGAAATGGCATGCTGTGTCTGAGGGTAATGGAATGCTGTGACTGAGGGGAATGGGATGCCGAGACTGATTGAACTGGGTTGCAGTGACTGAGTAAACTGGGATGCTGTGACTATGTCTAATGGGATGCAGTGACTGAGGGAAATGGGATCCAGTTACTGTGGGAAATGGGTTGCAGTGTCTGAGTGAAATGGGATGCAGTGACTGAGTGAAATGGGCTGCAGTGAATGTGTGAACTGGGATGCAGTGACTGATGGAGATGGGATGCTGTGACTGAGTGAAATGGGATGCTGTGACTGAGGGTAATGGGAGGCAGTGACTGAGGGAAAGGTGATTCCGTGTATGTGGGAAATGGGATGCGGTGACTGTGGCGAATGGGATGCAGTGACTGTGGGAGATGGAATGCAGTGACTGAGTGAAATGGGATGCTGTGACTGAGGTTAATGGGATGTTGTGACTGAGGGAAAGGAGATGCAGTGACTGTGGGAAATGGCATGCTGTGACTGAGGGAAATGGGATGCTGTGACTGACGGTTTTGGGATGCAGTGACTCTTAAATGGGATGCAGTGACTGCGTGAAGTGGGCTGCAGTGACTGTGCGAAATGGGTTGCAGTGACTGAGTGAAATGGGATGCAGTGACAGAGGAAAGGAGATACACTGACTGTGGGAAAAGGGGTGCTGTGACTGAGGGTAATGGGATGCAGTGTCTGATGGAAATGGGATCCAGTGACTGAGGGAAATGGGATGCAGTGTCTGAGTGCAATGGGATGCAGTGTTTGAGTGAAATGGGATGCAGTAACGGAGTGAAATGGGATGCAGTAACGGAGTAAAGGAGATGCGGTGACTGTGGGACATAGCCTGCTGTGTCTGAGGGGAATGGGATGCAGTGACTGTGGAAATGGGATGCAGTGACTGTTAAATGGGCCGCAGTGACTGAGTGAAATGGGCAGCAGTGACTTCGTGAAATGGGATGCAGTGACTAAGGAAAGGAGATGCAGTGACTGTCTGAAATGGGACGCAGTGACTGAGTGACCTGGGATGCAGTGACTGAGTGAAATGGGATGCAGTGACTGAGCTAAATGGGATGCATGACTGATGGAAATGGGATGCAGTGACTGAGGGCAATGCGATGCAGTGACTGAGGGGAATGCGATGCAGTGACTGAGGGGAATGCGATGCAGTGACTCATGGAAATGGGATGCTGTGACTGAGGGAACGGAGATGCAGTGACTGTGGAAATGGCTTGCAGTGACTGAGTGAAATGGGCTGCAGTGACTGAGGGAAATGGATGCTGTGACTGAGGGAAATAGGATGCAGTGACTGAGTGAAATGGGATGCAGTGACTGTGTGAAATGGGCTGCAGTGTCTGTTTGAACTGTAATGCAGTGACTGTGTGATCTAGGATGCGGTGGCCGAGTGAAATGGGGTGCAGTGGCTGAGTGAAATGGGATGCAGTGGCTGAGTGAAATGGGATGCAGTAATTGGTGGAAATGGGATGCAGTGTCTGTGGGAAATGGGATGCAGTGACTATGTCAAATGGATGCAGTGACTGAGTGTAATGGGATGCAGTGACTGATCGAAATGGGATGCGGTGACTGACAGTAATTGGATGGAGTGACGGACGGTAATGGGATGCAGTGACTGAGGGAAACGGGACGCAGTGTCAGAGTGAAATAGGATGCAGTCAATGAGTGAAATGGCCTGCAGTGATTGAGTGAAGTGGGATGCAGTGACTGAGGGAAATGGGATGCAGTGGCTGAGTGAAATGGGATGCACTGACTCTTGGAAATGGGATGCAGTGACTGTTGGAAATGGATTGCAGTGACTGTTGGCAATGGGATGCAGTCACTGTTGGAAATGGGATGCAGTGACTAAGGGAAATGGGATGCAGTGACTGAGGGAAAGGAGATGCAGTGACTGTGGGAAATGGCATACTGTGACTCAGGGTAATGGGATGCAGTGACTGAGGGGAATGGGATGCAGTCACTGAGTGAAATGGGATACTGTGACTGAGGAAAGGAGATGCAGTGACTATGGGAAATGGGATACAGTGACTGAGTGAAATGGGATGCAGTGACTGAGAGTAATGGGATGCAGTGACTGATGGAAATGGGATGCAGTGACTGATGGGAATGGGATGCAGTGTCTGAGGGAAATGGGATGCTGTGACTGAGCGTACTGTGATGCGGTGACTGAGGGTAATGGGATGTCGTGACTGATGGTAATGGGATGCAGTGACTGGGAAATGGGATGCAGTCATTGATGGAAATGGGACGCAGTGACTAAGTGAAATGGGACGCAGTGACTGATGGAAAGGAGATGCAGTGACTCTGTGAAATGGGATGCAGTGACTGAGTGAAATGGGATGCAGTGACTGAGTGAAATGGGATGCAGTGACTGAGGGAAATGGGATGCAGTGACTGAGGGAAATGGGATGCAGTGACTGAGGGAAATGAGATGCCGAGACTGAGTGAACTGGGATGCAGTGACTGATGGAAATGGTATGCAGTGACTGAGGGAAATGGGATGCAGTGACTGACGGAATTGGAACGCAGTGTCTGTTGGAAATGGGATCCTGCGACTGAAGGTAATGGGATGCAGTGACTGAGGGTAATGGGATGCAGTGACTGAGTGAAATGGGATGCAGTGACTGAGGGGAATCGGCTGCAGTGAATGAGGACAATGGGATGCAGTGACTGGGAAATGGGATGCAGTGACTATGGGAAATGGGACGCAGTGACTGAGTGAAATGGGACGCAGTGACTCATGGTAAGGAGATGCAGTGACTCTGTGAAATGGGATGCAGTGACTGAGTGAAATGGGATGCAGTGACTGAGTGAAATGGGATTGCCGTGACGGATGGAAATGGGATGCCCTGACTGAGTGTAAGGTGAAGCAGTGAGTGAAATGGGATGCAGTGGCTGTGTGAAATGGGATGCAGTGGCTGTGTGAACTGGGATGCAGTGGCTGTGTGAATAGGGATGCAGTGGCTCAGTGAAAGGAGATGCAGTGTCTGTGTGAACTGGGAGGCAGTGGCTGTGTGAAATGGGATGCAGTGGCTGTGTGAAATGGGATGCAGTGGCTGTGTGAACTGGGATGCAGTGGCTGTGTGAAATGGGATGCAGTGGCTGTGTGAATAGGGATGCAGTGACTGAGGGAAAGGAGATGCAGTGTCTGTTTGAAATGGGATGCTACGACTCAAGTGAATGGGATGCCGTGTCTGTGGGGAATGGGATGCAGTGACTGTGGGGAATGGGGTGCAGCGACTGTGGGGAATGAGATGCAGTGACGGAGATAAATGGGATGCAGTGACTGATGGAAATGGGATGCAGTGAATGAGGGGAATGGGATTCAGTGACTGTGGGGATTGGGATGCAGTGACTGAGGGAAATGGGATTCAGTGACTGAGATGAATGGGACCCATTGACTGATGGAAATGGGATGCAGTGACTGAGGGTAATGGGTTGCAGTCACTAAAGTGAAATGGGATGCTGTGACACTGTGGAATGGGATGCAGTGACTCAGTGGAATGTGAAGCATTGACTGAGGGAAAGGAGATGCAGTGAATGTGGGAAATGGGATGCAGTGACTGACGGAAATGGGATGCCGTGTCTGTTTGAAATGGGATCCTGCGACTGAGGTTAATGGGATGCAGTGACTGAGGGTAATGGGATGCAGTGACTGAGGGCAATGGGATGCAGTGACTGAGGGAAATGGGATGCAGTGACTGGGAAATGGGATGCAGTGGCAGTGGGAAATGGGATGCAGTGACTGATGGAAATGGGACGCAGTGACTGAGTGAAATGGGTTGCAGTGACTGAGTGAAATGTAATTGCCGTGACTGTGGAAAGGAGATGCAGTGACTGAAGAAATGGGATGCTGTGACTGAGGGAAATGGGATGCAGTGACTGAGGGAAATGGGATGCAGTGACTGGGAAATGGGATGCAGTGACAGTGGGAAATGGGATGCAGTGACTGATGGAAATGGGACGCAGTGACTGAGTGAAATGGGACACAGTGACTGAGTGAAATGGAATTGCCGTGACTGTGGAAAGAAGATGCAGTGACTGAGGAAATGGGATGCAGTGACTGAGGGAAATGGGATGCACTGACTGAGTGAAATGGGATGCAGTGACTGAGTGGAATGGGATGCAGTGACTGAGTGGAATGGGATGCAGTGACTGAGTGAAATGGGATGCAGTGACTGAGGGCAATGGGATGCAGTGACTGAGGGCAATGGGACGCAGTGACTGAGGGAAATGGGACGCAGTGACTGAGGGAAATGGGACGCAGTGACTGAGGGAAATGGGACGCAGTGACCGAGGGAAATGGGATGCAGTGACAGTGGGAAATGGGATGCAGTGACTGATGGAAATGTGACGCAGTGACTGACTGAAATGGGATGCACTGACTGAGTGAAATGGGATGAAGTGACTGAGTGGAATGGGATGCAGTGACTGAGTGAAATGCGATGCAGTGACTGAGTGAAATGCAATGCAGTGACTGCGTGAAATGAGATGCAGTGCGGAATGAAATGAGATGCAGTGACTGGTGGAAATGAAATGCAGCGACTGAGGGAAATGAAATGCAGTGTCTGTGGGTAATGGGATGCAGTGACTGAGGGTAATGGGATGCAGTGACTGAGGGTAATGGGTTGCAGTGACTGATGGAAATGGGATGCAGTGACTGATGGAAATGGGATGCAGTGACTGAGTGAAATGGAATTGCCGTGACTGTGGAAAGGAGATGCAGTGACTGAGGAAATGGGACGCAGTGACTGATGGAAATGGGATGCAGTGACTGAGGGACATGGGATGCAGTGACTGAGGGACATGCGATGCAGTGACTGAGGGACATGGGATGCAGTGACTGAGTGAAATGGGATGCAGTGACTGAGTGAAATGGGATGCAGTGACTGAGTGAAATGGGATGCAGTGACTGAGTGAAATGCGATGCAGTGACTGAGTGAAATGGGATGCAGTGAATGAGTGAAATGAGATGCACTGACTGATGGAAATTGGATGCAGTGACAGAGTGACATGAGCTGCAGTTGCTGAGTGAAATGAGATGCATTGTTTGATGGAACTATGATGCAGTAACTGACGGAAATGAGATGCAGTGACTGAAGAAAATGGGATGCAGTGACCGAGTGAAATGAGATGCAGTGACTGAGCGAAATGGGATGTACTATTTTTTGGAAGTAGGATGCAATCACTGATGGAAATGAGATGCAGAGACTGTGGGAAAGGAGATACTGTGTCTATGGGAAATGGGATACATTGAGTGTCGGAAATTGAATGCAGCGTCTGTGAGACACGGGAACCAGTGACTGATGGAAATGGGATGCTGTGACTGAGTGAAATGGGATGCAGTGACTGAGTGAAATGGGATGCAGTGACTGAGTGAAATGAGATGCAGTGACTGAGTGAAATGCGATGCAGTGACTGAGTGAAATGGGATGCAGTGACTGAGGGACATGGGATGCAGTGACTGCGTTAAATGGTATGCAGTGACTGATGGAAATGGTATGCAGTGACTGATGGAAATGGTATGCAGTGACTGAGGGAAATGGGATGCAGTGACTGACGGAAATGGGATGCAGTGTCTGTTTGAAATGGGATCCTGTGACTGAAGTTAATGGGATGCAGTGACTGAGGGTAATGGGATGCAGTGACTGAGTGAAATGGGATGTAGTGACTGAGTGAAATGGGATGCAGTGACTGAGGACAATGGGATGCAGTGACTGAGGGCAATGGGATGCAGTGACAGAGTGAAATGGGATGCAGTGACTGACGGAAATGGGATGCAGTGTCTGTTTGAAATGGGATCCTGCGACTGAAGTTAATGGGATGCAGTGACTGAGGTTAATGGGATGCAGTGACTGAGTGAAATGGGATGCAGTGACTGAGTGAAATGGGATGCAGTGACTGAGGGCAATGGGATGCAGTGACTGAGGGCAATGGGATGCAATGACTGAGGGAAATGGGATGCAGTGACTGAGGGCAATGGGATGCAGTGACTGAGGGCAATGGGATGCAATGACTGAGGGAAATGGGATGCAGTGACTGAGGGAAATGGGATGCAGCGACCGAGGGAAATGGGATGCAGCGACCGAGGGAAATGGGATGCAGTGACAGTGGGAAATGGGATGCAGTGACTGATGGAAATGTGACGCAGTGACTGAGTGAAATGGGATGCAGTGACTGAGTGAAATGTAATTGCCGTGACTGTGGGAAATGGGATGCAGTGACAGTGGGAAATGGGATGCAGTGACTGATGGAAATGGGATGCACTGACTGAGTGAAATGGGATGAAGTGACTGAGTGGAATGGGATGCAGTGACTGAGTGAAATGCGATGCAGTGACTGAGAGAAATGCGATGCAGTGACTGCGTGAAATGAGATGCAGTGCGGAATGAAATGAGATGCAGTGACTGGTGGAAATGAAATGCAGCGACTTAGGGAAATGAAATGCAGTGTCTGTGGGTAATGGGATGCTGGGACTGTGGGTAATGGGATGCAGTGACTGAGGGTAATGGGTTGCAGTGACTGATGGAAATGGGATGCAGTGACTGATGGAAATGGGATGCAGTGACTGAGTGAAATGGGATGCAGTGACTGTGTGAACTGGGATCTGGTGACTGTGTGAAGTGGGATGCGGTGGCTATGTGAACTGGGATGCAGTGGCTGAGTGAAATGGGATGCAGTGGCTGAGTGAAATGGGATGCAGTGACTGAGTGAAATGGGATGCAGTGACTGAGGGAAGTGGGATGCAGTGACAGAGCGAAATGGGATGCAGTGACTGAGGGAAATGGGATGCAGTGACTGACGGAAATGGGATGCAGTGGCTGTTTGAAATGGGATCCTGCGACTGAAGTTAATGGGATGCAGTGACTGAGGGTAATGGGATGCAGTGACTGAGGACAATGGGATGCAGTGACTGAGGACAATGGGATGCAGTGACTGAGGGCAATAGGATGCAGTGACTGAGGGAAATGGAATGCAGTGACTGAGGGCAATGGGATGCAGTGACTGAGCGAAATGGGATGCAGTGACTGAGGGAAATGGGATGCAGTGACTGAGTGAAATGAGATGCAGTGACTGACGGAAATGGGATGCAGTGGCTGTTTGAAATGGGATCCTGCGACTGAAGTTAATGGGATGCAGTGACTGAGGGTAATGGGATGCAGTGACTGAGGACAATGGGATGCAGTGACTGAGGACAATGGGATGCAGTGACTGAGGGCAATAGGATGCAGTGACTGACGGAAATGGCATGCAGTGTCTGTTTGAAATGGGATCCTGCGACTGAAGTTAATGGGATGTAGTGACTGAGGGTAATGGGATACAGTGACTGAGTGAAATGGGATGCAGTGACTGAGTGAAATGGGATGCAGTGACTGAGGGGAATGGGATGCAGTGACTGAGGGAAATGGGATGCAGTGACTGGGAAATGGGACACAGTGACAGTGGGAAATGGGATGCAGTGACTGATGGAAATGGGACGCAGTGACTGAGTGAAATGCGATGCAGTGACTGCGTGAAATGGGATGCCATGAATGAGTGAAATGCGCGCAGTGACTGATAGAAATCGGATACAGTGACTGATGGAACTGGGATGCAGTGACTGACGGAACTGGGATGCGGTGACTTTGTGAACTGGGATGCGGTGAGTATGTGAACTGGGATGCAGTGGCTGAGTGAAATGGGATGCAGTGGCTGAGTGAAATGGGATGCAGTGGGGAGTGAAATGTGATGCAGTGACTGGTGGAAATGAGATGCAGTGACGAAGGGAAAGGAAATGCAGTGTCTGTGGGAAATGGGATGCTGTGACTGAGGGTAATGGGATGCAGTGACTGAGGGTAATGGGATACAGTGACTGATGGAAATGGATGCAGTGACTGCGTGAAATGGGACGCAGTGTCTCAGTGAAATGTGATTCAGTCACTGAGTGAAATGTGATTCCGTCACTGAGTGAAATATGATGCACTCACTGAGTGTCCTGTGATTCAGTCACTGAGTGAACTGTGATTCAGTCACTGAGTGAACTGTGATGCAGTGGCTGAGTGAAATGGGATGCAGTGGTTGAGTGAAATGAGATGCAGTGACTGAGTGAAATGAGATGCAGTGACTGAGTGAAATGGGATACAGTGACTGAGGGACATGGGATGCAGTGACTGCGTGAAATGGGACACAGTGACTCAGTGAAATGTGAGTCAGTCACTGAGTGAAATGTGATTCCGTCACTGAGTGAAATATGATGCACTCACTGAGTGAACTGTGATTCAGTCACTGAGTGAACTGTGATTCAGTCACTGAGTGAACTGTGATGCAGTGACTGAGTGAAATGGGATGCAGTGACTGAGTGAAATGGGATGCAGTCACTGAGTGAAATAGGATGCAGTGGCTGAGTGAAATGGGATGCAGTGACTGAGTGAAATGGGATTCAGTGAATGAGTTGAATGAGATGCAGTGACTTAGGGAAATTGGATGCAGTGACAGCGTGACATGAGCTGCAGTGTCTCATGCAAATGTGATGCAGTACCTGAGGGAAATAGGATGCAGTGACTGAGGTACAGGGAAGGAGTGACTAAGTTCATGGGGATGCAGTGCCCGAGCGGACTTGGGGTGCAGTGAGTGAGGGAAATGGGATACAGTGCCTGAGCGAAATGGGATGCAGTGACTGAGTGAAATGCGATGCAGTGACTGAGTGAAATGCGATGCAGTGACTGAGTGAAATGCGATGCAGTCACTGAGTGAAATGGGATGCAGTGACTGAGTGAAATGCGATGCAGTGACTGAGGGAAATGGGATGCAGTGACTGAGGGAAATGGGATGCAGTATTTGTAGGAAGGAGGATGCAATCACTGAGTGAAATGCGATGCAGAGACTGAGGGAAAGGAGATGCTGTGACTATGGGAAATGGGATGCAGTGAGTGTGGGAAATTGAATGCATCGTCTGTGAGATACGGGAAACAGTGACTGATGGGAATGTGATGCAGTGACTGTGGTGAAGGAGATGCTGTGATTGAGAGAAATGGGATGCAGTGACTGTTTGAAATGGGATGCAGTGTCTGCTTGAAATGGGATGCAGTGACTGAGTGAAATCGGATGCAGTGACTGACGGGAATGTGATTTAGTCACTGAGTGAAATTGGATGCAGTCGCTCAGTGAAATGGGATGCATCACTGAATGCAATGGGATGCATTGACTGGGTGAAATGGGATGCAGTGACTGAGTGAAATCGGATGCAGTGACTGACGGAAATGTGATGCAGCGACTGAGGGAAATGGGGTGCATTATTTGTGGGAAGAAGGATGCAATCACTGAGTGAAATGAGATGATGAGACTGAGGGCAAGGAAGATGCGGTGACTATGGGAAATGGGATGCACTGAGTGTGGGAAATTGAATACAGCGTCTGTGAGATACGGGAAACAGTGACTGATGGAAATGGGATGAAGTGACTGAGTGAAATGGGATGCAGTGACTGCGTGAAATGCGATGCAGTGACTGAGTGAAATGTGATTCAGTCACTGAGTGAATTGGGATGCAGTCACTGAGTGAATTGGGATGCATCACTGAGTGAAATGGGATGCAGTGACTGATGGAAATTGGATGCAGTGACAGATTGACATGAGCTGCAGTCACTGAGTGAAATGAGATGCATTGTTTGATGGAAATATGATGCAGTAACTGACGGAAATGAGATGCAGTGACTGAAGGAAATGGGATGCAGTGACCGAGTGAAATGAGATGCAGTGACTGAGCGAAATGGGATGCAGTATTTGTGGGAAGTAGGATTCAATCACTGATTGAAATGAGATGCAGAGACTGTGGGAAAGGAGATGCTGTGTCTATGGGAAATGGGATACATTGAGTGTCGGAATTTGAATGCAGCGTCTGTGAGACACGGGAACCAGCGACTGATGGAAATGGGATGCTGTGACTGTGGTGAAGGAGATGCAGTGATGGAGTGAATTGGGATGCAGTGACTGAGTGAAATGTGATGCAGTGACTGAGTGAAATGAGATTCCGTCACTGAGTGAAATATGATGCACTCACTGAGTGAACTGTGATTCAGTCACTGAGTGAACTGTGATTCAGTCACTGAGTGAACTGTGATGCAGTGACTGAGTGAAATGGGATGCAGTGACTGAGTGAAATGGGATGCAGTGACTGAGTGAAATGGGATGCAGTGACTGAGTGAAATGGGATGCAGTGACTGAGGGACATGGGATGCAGTGACTGAGGGAAATGGGATGCAGTGACAGAGTGACATGAGCTGCAGTGACAGAGCTACTGGGAAGGAGTTTCTGAGTTAATAGGGAATGGAGTGCACTGACTGAGGGAAATGGGATGCAGTGAGTGTGGGAAATTGAATTCATCGTCTGTGAGATACGGGAAACAGTGACTGATGGAAATGTGATGCAGTGACTGTGGTGAAGGAGATGCAGTGATTGAGTAAGTGGGATGCAGTGACTGAGTGAAATGTGATGCAGTGACTAAGTGAAATGTGATCCAGTGACTGAGTGAAATGTGATGCAGTGA
This sequence comes from Stegostoma tigrinum, assembly GCF_030684315.1. NCBI lineage: Eukaryota > Metazoa > Chordata > Chondrichthyes > Orectolobiformes > Stegostomatidae > Stegostoma > Stegostoma tigrinum. The sequence continues at coordinate 194,843 of NW_026728736.1, forward strand.
CTGAGTGAAATGGGATGCACTGACCGAGTGAAATGGGATGCAGTGACTGAGGGAAATGGGATGCAATCACTGAGTGTATTGCGACGCAGAGACTGAGGGACAGGAGATGCTGTGACGATGGGAAATGGGATGCAGTGAGTGTGGGAAATTGAATGCAGCGTCTGTGAGATAAGGGAAACAGTGACTGATGGAAATGGGGTGCAGTGACTATGGTGAAGGAGATGCAGTGATTGAGTGAAATGGTATGCAGTGACTGAGTAAAATACGATGCAGTGACTGAGTGAAATGTGATGCAGTGACTGCGTGAAATGGGATGCAGTGACTGTGGTGAAGGAGATGCAGTGACTGACTGAAATGGGATGCAGTGACTGAGTGAAATGGGATGCAGTGACTGAGGGACATGGGAAACATTGACTGAGGGAAATGGGATGCATTGACTGAGGGAAATGGGATGCAGTATTTGTAGGAAGGAGGATGCAATCACTGAGTAAAATGCGATGCAGAGACTGAGGGAAAAGAGATGCTGTGACTATTTGAAATGGGATGCAGTGTGTGTGGGAAATTGAATGCATCGTCTGTGAGATACGGGAAACAGTGACTGATGGGAATGTGATGCAGTGACTGTGGTGAAGGAGATGCTGTGATTGAGTGAAATGGGATGCAGTGACTGCTTGAAATGGGATGCAGTGACTGCTTGAAATGGGATGCAGTGACTGAGGGAAATGGGATGCAGTGACTGAGTGAAATCGGATGCAGTGACTGATGGGAATGTGAGTTAGTCACTGAGTGAAATTGGATGCAGTCGCTCAGTGAAATGGGATGCATCACTGAGTGCAATGGGATGCATTGACTGGGTGAAATGGGATGCAGTGACTGAGTGAAATCGGATGCAGTGACTGACGGAAATGTGATGCAGTGACTGAGGGAAATGGGGTGCATTATTTGTGGGAAGAAGGATGCAATCACTGAGTGAAATGAGATGATGAGACTGAGGGCAAGGAAGATGCTGTGACTATGGGAAATGGGATGCACTGAGTGTGGGAAATTGAATGCAGCGTCTGTGAGATACGGGAAACAGTGACTGATGGAAATGGGATGCAGTAACTGTGTTGAAGGAGATACAGTGACTGAGTGAAATGGGATGCAGTGACTGAGTGAAATGGGATGCAGTGACTGCGTGAAATGCGATGCAGTGACTGAGTGAAATGTGATTCAGTCACTGAGTGAATTGGGATGCAGTCACTGAGTGAAATGGGATGCATCACTGAGTGAAATGGGATGCAGTGACTGATGGAAATTGGATGCAGTGACAGATTGACATGAGCTGCAGTCACTGAGTGAAATGAGATGCATTGTTTGATGGAAATATGATGCAGTAACTGACGGAAATGAGATGCAGTGACTGAAGGAAATGGGATGCAGTGACCGAGTGAAATGAGATGCAGTGACTGAGCGAAATGGGATGCAGTATTTGTGGGAAGTAGGATTCAATCACTGATTGAAATGAGATGCAGAGACTGTGGGAAAGGAGATGCTGTGTCTATGGGAAATGGGATACATTGAGTGTCGGAATTTGAATGCAGCGTCTGTGAGACACGGGAACCAGCGACTGATGGAAATGGGATGCTGTGACTGTGGTGAAGGAGATGCAGTGATGGAGTGAATTGGGATGCAGTGACTGAGTGAAATGTGATGCAGTGACTGAGTGAAATGAGATTCCGTCACTGAGTGAAATATGATGCACACACTGAGTGTACTGTGATTCAGTCACTGAGTGAACTGTGATTCAGTCACTGAGTGAACTGTGATGCAGTGACTGAGTGAAATGGGATGCAGTGACTGAGTGAAATGGGATGCAGTGACTGAGTGAAATGGGATGCAGTGACTGAGGGACATGGGATGCAGTGACTGAGGGAAATGGGATGCAGTGACAGAGTGACATGAGCTGCAGTGACAGAGCTACTGGGAAGGAGTTTCTGAGTTAATAGGGAATGGAGTGCACTGACTGAGGGAAATGGGATACAGTGACTGACTGAAAAGGGACGCACTGACTGAGTGAAATGAGATGCAGTGACTGAGGGACATGGGATGCAGTGACTGAGGGACATGGGATGCAGTGACTGAGGGACATGGGATGCAGTGACTGAGGGACATGGGATGCAGTGACTTAGGGACATGGGATGCAGTGACACACGGACATGGGATGCAGTGACACACGGACATGGGATGCAGTGACACACGGACATGGGATGCAGTGACTGAGGGAATTGGGATGCAGTGACTGCGTGAAATGGGATGCAGTGACTGAGTGCAATGTGATGCAGTGACTGCTTGAAATGGGATGCATCACTGAGTGCAATGGGATGCAGTGACTGGGTGAAATGGGTTGCAGTGACTGATGGAAATTGGATGCAGTGACAGAGTGACATGAGCTGCAGTGTCTGATGGAAATGTGATGCAGTGACTGAGGGAAATTGGATGCAGTGACTGAGGGAAATGGGATGCAGTGAGTGTGGGAAATTGAATTCATCGTCTGTGAGATACGGGAAACAGTGACTGATGGAAATGTGATGCAGTGACTGTGGTGAAGGAGATGCAGTGATTGAGTAAATGGGATGCAGTGACTGAGTGAAATGTGATGCAGTGACTAAGTGAAATGTGATCCAGTGACTGAGTGAAATGGGATGCAGTGACTGAGGGAAATGGGATGCAATCACTGAGTGAATTGCGACGCAGAGACTGAGGGAAAGGAGATGCTGTGACGATGGGAAATGGGATGCAGTGAGTGTGGGAAATTGAATGCAGCGTCTGTGAGATAAGGGAAACAGTGACTGATGGAAATGCGATGCAGTGACTATGGTGAAGGAGATGCAGTGATTGAGTGAAATGGGATGCAGTGACTGAGTAAAATACGATGCAGTGACTGAGTGAAATGTGATGCAGTGACTGCGTGAAATGGGATGCAGTGACTGTGGTGAAGGAGATGCAGTGACTGACTGAAATGGGATGCAGTGACTGACTGAAATGGGATGCAGTGACTGACTGAAATGGGATGCAGTGACTGAGGGAAATGAGATGCAGTGATTGTGTGAAATGGGATGCTGTGACTGAGGGAAATGGGATGCAGTGACTGAGGGAAATGGGATGCAGTGACTGAGGGAAATGGGATGCAGTGACTGAGGGAAATGGAATGCAGTCACTGAGGGAAATGGGATGCAGTGACTCAGGGAAATGGGATGAAGTGACTCAGGGAAATGGGATGCAGTGATTGAGTGAAATGGGATGCAGTGACTGATGCAAATGGGATACATTGACTTCGGGAAATGGCTTGCAGTGACAGCTTGAAATGGGATGCAGTGACTGATGGAAATGGGACGCAGTGACTGAGGGAAATGGGATGCAGTGACTGAAGGAAATGAGATGCAGTGTCTGAGTGAAATGGGATGCAGTGAGTGTGTGAAATGGGATGCAGTGACTGATGCAAATGGGATACATTGACTGAGGGAAATGGGTTGCAGTGACTGAGGGAAATGGGATGCAGTATTTGTAGGAAGGAGGATGCAATCACTGAGTGAAATGCGATGCAGAGACTGAGGGAAAAGAGATGCTGTGACTATTTGAAATGGGATGCAGTGTGTGTGGGAAATTGAATGCATCGTCTGTGAGATACGGGAAACAGTGACTGATGGGAATGTGATGCAGTGACTGTGGTGAAGGAGATGCTGTGATTGAGTGAAATGGGATGCAGTGACTGCTTGAAATGGGATGCAGTGACTGCTTGAAATGGGATGCAGTGACTGAGGGAAATGGGATGCAGTGACTGAGTGAAATCGGATGCAGTGACTGATGGGAATGTGAGTTAGTCACTGAGTGAAATTGGATGCAGTCGCTCAGTGAAATGGGATGCATCACTGAGTGCAATGGGATGCATTGACTGGGTGAAATGGGATGCAGTGACTGAGTGAAATCGGATGCAGTGACTGACGGAAATGTGATGCAGTGACTGAGGGAAATGGGGTGCATTATTTGTGGGAAGAAGGATGCAATCACTGAGTGAAATGAGATGATGAGACTGAGGGCAAGGAAGATGCTGTGACTATGGGAAATGGGATGCACTGAGTGTGGGAAATTGAATGCAGCGTCTGTGAGATACGGGAAACAGTGACTGATGGAAATGGGATGCAGTAACTGTGTTGAAGGAGATACAGTGACTGAGTGAAATGGGATGCAGTGACTGAGTGAAATGGGATGCAGTGACTGAGTGAAATGGGATGCAGTGACTGCGTGAAATGCGATGCAGTGACTGAGTGAAATGTGATTCAGTCACTGAGTGAATTGGGATGCAGTCACTGAGTGAAATGGGATGCATCACTGAGTGAAATGGGATGCAGTGACTGATGGAAATTGGATGCAGTGACAGATTGACATGAGCTGCAGTCACTGAGTGAAATGAGATGCATTGTTTGATGGAAATATGATGCAGTAACTGACGGAAATGAGATGCAGTGACTGAAGGAAATGGGATGCAGTGACCGAGTGAAATGAGATGCAGTGACTGAGCGAAATGGGATGCAGTATTTGTGGGAAGTAGGATTCAATCACTGATTGAAATGAGATGCAGAGACTGTGGGAAAGGAGATGCTGTGTCTATGGGAAATGGGATACATTGAGTGTCGGAATTTGAATGCAGCGTCTGTGAGACACGGGAACCAGCGACTGATGGAAATGGGATGCTGTGACTGTGGTGAAGGAGATGCAGTGATGGAGTGAATTGGGATGCAGTGACTGAGTGAAATGTGATGCAGTGACTGAGTGAAATGAGATTCCGTCACTGAGTGAAATATGATGCACACACTGAGTGTACTGTGATTCAGTCACTGAGTGAACTGTGATTCAGTCACTGAGTGAACTGTGATGCAGTGACTGAGTGAAATGGGATGCAGTGACTGAGTGAAATGGGATGCAGTGACTGAGTGAAATGGGATGCAGTGACTGAGGGACATGGGATGCAGTGACTGAGGGAAATGGGATGCAGTGACAGAGTGACATGAGCTGCAGTGACAGAGCTACTGGGAAGGAGTTTCTGAGTTAATAGGGAATGGAGTGCACTGACTGAGGGAAATGGGATACAGTGACTGACTGAAAAGGGACGCACTGACTGAGTGAAATGAGATGCAGTGACTGAGGGACATGGGATGCAGTGACTGAGGAACATGGGATGCAGTGACTGAGGGACATGGGATGCAGTGACTGAGGGACATGGGATGCAGTGACTTAGGGACATGGGATGCAGTGACACACGGACATGGGATGCAGTGACACACGGACATGGGATGCAGTGACACACGGACATGGGATGCAGTGACTGAGGGAATTGGGATGCAGTGACTGCGTGAAATGGGATGCAGTGACTGAGTGCAATGTGATGCAGTGACTGCTTGAAATGGGATGCATCACTGAGTGCAATGGGATGCAGTGACTGGGTGAAATGGGTTGCAGTGACTGATGGAAATTGGATGCAGTGACAGAGTGACATGAGCTGCAGTGTCTGATGGAAATGTGATGCAGTGACTGAGGGAAATTGGATGCAGTGACTGAGGGAAATGGGATGCAGTGAGTGTGGGAAATTGAATTCATCGTCTGTGAGATACGGGAAACAGTGACTGATGGAAATGTGATGCAGTGACTGTGGTGAAGGAGATGCAGTGATTGAGTAAATGGGATGCAGTGACTGAGTGAAATGTGATGCAGTGACTAAGTGAAATGTGATCCAGTGACTGAGTGAAATGGGATGCAGTGACTGAGGGAAATGGGATGCAATCACTGAGTGAATTGCGACGCAGAGACTGAGGGAAAGGAGATGCTGTGACGATGGGAAATGGGATGCAGTGAGTGTGGGAAATTGAATGCAGCGTCTGTGAGATAAGGGAAACAGTGACTGATGGAAATGCGATGCAGTGACTATGGTGAAGGAGATGCAGTGATTGAGTGAAATGGGATGCAGTGACTGAGTAAAATACGATGCAGTGACTGAGTGAAATGTGATGCAGTGACTGCGTGAAATGGGATGCAGTGACTGTGGTGAAGGAGATGCAGTGACTGACTGAAATGGGATGCAGTGACTGACTGAAATGGGATGCAGTGACTGACTGAAATGGGATGCAGTGACTGAGGGAAATGAGATGCAGTGATTGTGTGAAATGGGATGCTGTGACTGAGGGAAATGGGATGCAGTGACTGAGGGAAATGGGATGCAGTGACTGAGGGAAATGGGATGCAGTGACTGAGGGAAATGGAATGCAGTCACTGAGGGAAATGGGATGCAGTGACTCAGGGAAATGGGATGAAGTGACTCAGGGAAATGGGATGCAGTGATTGAGTGAAATGGGATGCAGTGACTGATGCAAATGGGATACATTGACTTCGGGAAATGGCTTGCAGTGACAGCTTGAAATGGGATGCAGTGACTGATGGAAATGGGACGCAGTGACTGAGGGAAATGGGATGCAGTGACTGAAGGAAATGAGATGCAGTGTCTGAGTGAAATGGGATGCAGTGAGTGTGTGAAATGGGATGCAGTGACTGATGCAAATGGGATACATTGACTGAGGGAAATGGGTTGCAGTGACTGAGGGAAATGGGATGCAGTGACTGAAAGACATGGGATGCAGTGACTGAGGGAAATGAGATGCAGTGACTGAGGGAAATGGGATGCAGTGACTGAGGGAAATTGAATGCAGTCACTGTGTTGAAGGAGATGCAGTGACTGAGTGAAATGGGATGCAGTGACTGCGTGAAATGCGATGCAGTGACTGACTGAAATGTGATTCAGTCACTGAGTGAATTGGGATGCAGTCACTGAGTGAAATGGGATGCATCACTGAGTGAAATGGGATGCAGTGACTGATGGAAATTGGATGCAGTGACAGAGTGACATGAGGTGCAGTGACTGAGTGAAATGAGATGCAGTGTCTGATTGAAATGAGATGCAGTGTCTGATTGAAATGTGATGCAGTGACTGAGGGAAATGGGATGCAGTGACTGAGGTACTGGGTAGGAGTGACTGAGTGAAATGGGATGCTGTGACTGAGTGAAATGTGATGCACTGACTGATGGAAATTGGATGCAGTGACAGAGCGACATGAGCTGCAGCGACTGAGTAAAATGAGAAGCATTGAATGCATGTCTGTGAGATACGGGAAACAGTGACTGATGGAAATGGGATGCAGTGACTGAGGGAAAATGGGTTGCAATGACTGATGGAAATGGGATATAGTGACTGATGGAAATGGGCTGCAGAGACTGTGGGAAATGGGATGCAGTGACTGAGGGAAAATGGGTTGCAATGACTGATGGAAATGGGATATAGTGACTGATGAAAATGGGATGCAGTGACTGCGGGAAATGCGATGCAGAGACTGAGTGAATTGGGATGCAGTGACACACGGAAATGTGATGCAGTGACTGATGGAAATGGGATGCAGTGACTGAGGGAAATGGGATGCAGTGACTGATGGAAATGGGATGCAGTGACTGAGGGAAATGGGATGCAGTGACTGAGGGAAATGAGATGCAGTGACTGTGGAAAATGGGATGCAGTGACTGAGGGAAATGGGATGCAGTGACTGTGGGAAAATGGGTTGCAATGACTGAGTGAAATGGGACGCAGTGACTGATGGAAATGGGACGCAGTGACTGAGGGAAATGGGATGCAGTGACTGAAGGAAATGAGATGCAGTGTCTGAGTGAAATGGGATGCAGTGATTGTGTGAAATGGGATGCAGTGACTGATGCAAATGGGATGCAGTGACTGATGCAAATGGGATACATTGACTGAGGGAAATGCGTTGCAGTGACGAAGGGAAATGGGATGCAGTGACTGAAAGAAATGAGGTGCAGTGACTGAGGGAAATGGGATGCAGTGACTGAGGGAAATGAGATGCAGTGACTGAGGGAAATGAGATGCAGTGACTGAGGGAAATGGGATGCAGTAACTGTGTTGAAGGAGATGCAGTGACTGAGTGAAATGGGATGCAGTGACTGAGGGAAATGGGATGCAGTGACAGAGCGACATGAGCTGAAGAGACTGAGTAAATTGAGAAGCATTGAATGCACTGTCCGTGAGATACGGGAAACAGTGACTGATGGAAATGGGATGCAGTGACTATGGTGAAGGGGATGCAGCGACTGAGTGAAATGGGATGCAGTGACTGAGTGAAATGAGATGCAGTGACTGAGGGAAATGAGATGCAGTGACTGAGGGAAATGGGATGCAGTGACTGAGGGAAATGAGATGCAGTGTCTGAGTGAAATGGGATGCAGTGATTGTGTGAAATGGGATGCAGTGATTGTGTGAAATGGGATGCAGTGATTGTGTGAAATGGGATGCAGTGACTGAGGGAAATGGGATGCAGTGACTCAGGGAAATGGGATACAGTGATTGAGTGAAATGGGATGCAGTGACTGATGCAAATTGGATGCAATCACTGAGTGAATTGCAATGCAAAGACTGAGGGAAAGGTGATGCTGTGACGATGGGAAATGGGATGCAGTGAGGGTGGGAAATTGAATGCAGCGTCTGTGAGATACGGGAAACAGTGACTGATGGAAATTGGACGCAGTGACTGTGGTGAAGGAGATGCAGTGATTGAGTGAAATGGGATGCAGTGACTGAGTGAAATGTGATGCAGTGACTGCGTGAAATGGGATGCAGTGACTGTGGTGAAGGAGATGCAGTGACTGAAGGAAATGTGATGCAGTGACTGAGTGAAATGGGATGCAGTGACTGAGGGAAATGGGATGCAGTGACAGAGGGAAATGGGATGCACTGACAGAGTGACATGAACTGCAGTGTCTGATGGAAATGTGATGCAGTACCTGATGGAAATGGGATGCAGTGACTGAGGTACTGGGAAGGAGTGACTCAGTTCATGGGGATGCAGTGCCCGAGCGGACTTGGGGAGCAGTGAGTGAGGGAAATGGGATGCAGTGACTGAGGGAAATGGGATGCAGTGACTGAAAGAAATGAGGTGCAGTGACTGAGGGAAATGGGATGCAGTGACTGAGGGAAATGAGATGCAGTGACTGAGGGAAATGAGATGCAGTGACTGAGGGAAATGTGATGCAGTGACTGAGGGAAATGGGATGCAGTAACTGTGTTGAAGGAGATGCAGTGACTGAGTGAAATGGGATGCAGTGACTGAGGGAAATGGGATGCAGTGACTGAGGGAAATGGGATGCAGTGACTGAGTGAAATGCGATGCAGTGACTGAGAGAAATGGGATGCAGTGACTGAGGGACACGGGAAGCATTGACTGAGTGAAATGCGATGCAGAGACTGAGGGAAAGGAGATGCTGTGACGATGGGAAATGGGATACAGTGAGTGTGGGAAATTGAATGCAGCGCCTGTGAGATACGGGAAACAGTGACTGATGGAAATGGAATGCAGTGACTATGGTGAAGGAGATGCAATGACTGAGTGAAATGGGATGCAGTGACTGTGTGAAATGTGATGCAGTGACTGAGTGAAATGTGATGCAGTGACTGAGAGAAATGTGATGCAGTGACTGAGTGAAATGGGATGCAGTGACTGAGTGAAGTGGGATGCAGTGACTGAGTGAAATGGGATGCAGTCTCTGAGTGAAATGTGTTGCAGTCACTGAGTGAAATGGGACGCATCACTGAATGAAATGGGATCCAGTGATTGACAGAAATGGGATGCAGTGACTGTAGGAAATTGAATGTAGTGACTGAGTGAAATGGGATGCATTGTCTGATGGAAATGGGATGCAGTGTCTAATGGAAATGGGATGCAGTGTCTCGGCGAAAGGAGATGCAGTGTCTCGGGGAAAGGAAATGCAGTGACTGAGTGAAATGGGATGCAGTGACTGCGTGAAAGGCGATGCAGTGACTGAGTGAAATGGGACGCAGTGACAGCGTGAAATGGGATGCAGTGACTCCTTGAAATGGGATCCAGTGACTGAGGGAAGTGGGACACCGTGACTGAGTGAAATGTGATGCAGTGACTGAGTGAAATGGGATGCAGTGACAGCGTGAAAGGGGATGCACTGACTGCTTGAAATGGGATCCAGTGACTGAGTGAAATGGGAAGCAGTGATTGTGTGAAATGGGAAGCAGTGATTGTGTGAAATGGGAAGCAGTGATTGTGTGAAATGGGATGCAGTGATTGTGTGAAATGGGATGCTGTGACTGAGGGAAATGGGATGCTGTGACTGAGGGAAATGGGATGCAGTGACTGAGGGAAATGGGATGCAGTGACTCAGGGAAATGGGATACAGTGATTGAGTGAAATGGGATGCAGTGACTGATGCAAATGGGATGCAATCACTGAGTGAATTGCAATGCAAAGACTGAGGGAAAGGTGATGCTGTGACGATTGGAAATGGGATGCAGTGAGGGTGGGAAATTGAATGCAGCGTCTGTGAGATACGGGAAACAGTGACTGATGGAAATTGGACGCAGTGACTGTGGTGAAGGAGATGCAGTGATTGAGTGAAATGGGATGCAGTGACTGAGTGAAATGTGATGCAGTGACTGCGTGAAATGGGATGCAGTGACTGTGGTGAAGGAGATGCAGTGACTGAAGGAAATGTGATGCAGTGACTGAGTGAAATGGGATGCAGTGACTGAGGGAAATGGGATGCAGTGACTGAGGTACTGGGAAGGAGTGACTGTGTTCATGGGGATGCAGTGCCCGAGCGGACTTGGGGAGCTGTGAGTGAGGGAAATGGGATACAGTGCCTGAGTGAAATGAGATGCAGTGACTGAGGGAAATGGGATGCAGTGACTGAGTGAAATGAGATGCAGTGAATGAGAGAAATGGGATGCAGTGACTGAGGGACATGGGAAGCATTGACTGAGTGAAATGCGATGCAGAGACTGAGGGAAAGGAGATGCTGTGACGATGGGAAATGGGATACAGTGAGTGTGGGAAATTGAATGCAGCGCCTGTGAGATACGGGAAACAGTGACTGATGGAAATGGAATGCAGTGACTATGGTGAAGGAGATGCAGTGACTGAGTGAAATGGGATGCAGTGACTGTGTGAAACGTGATGCAGTGACTGAGTGAAATGTGATTCAGTGACTGAGAGAAATGTGATGCAGTGACTGAGTGAAATGGGATGCAGTGACTGAGTGAAGTGTGATGCAGTGACTGAGTGAAATGGGATGCAGTCTCTGAGTGAAATGTGTTGCAGTCACTGAGTGAAATGGGACGCATCACTGAATGAAATGGGATCCAGTAATTGACAGAAATGGGATGCAGTGACTGTAGGAAATTGAATGTAGTGACTGAGTGAAATGGGATGCATTGTCTGATGGAAATGGGATGCAGTGTCTAATGGAAATGGGATGCAGTGTCTCGGCGAAAGGAGATGCAGTGTCTCGGGGAAAGGAAATGCAGTGACTGGGTGAAATGGGATGCAGTGACTGCGTGAAATGCGATGCAGTGACGGAGTGAAATGGGACGCAGTGACAGCGTGAAATGGGATGCAGTGACTCCTTGAAATGGGATCCAGTGACTGAGGGAAATGGGACACCGTGACTGAGTGAAATGGGATGCAGTGACAGCGTGAAAGGGGATGCAGTGACTGCTTGAAATGGGATCCAGTGACTGAGTGAAATGGGATGCAGTGACTGAGTGAAATTTGATTCAGTCACTGAGTGAAATGGGATGCAGTGACTGAGTGAAATCGGATGCAGTGACTGACGGAAATGGGATGCAGTGACTGAGGGAAATGGGGTGCATTATTTGTGGGAAGAAGGATGCAATCACTGAGTGAAATGAGATGATGAGACTGTGGGGAAGGAAGATGCGGTGACTATGGGAAATGGGATGCACTGAGTGTGGGAAATTGAATGCAGCGTCTGTGAGATACGGGAAACAGTGACTGATGGAAATGGGATGCAGTGACTGAGTGAAATGGGATGCAGTGACTGCGTGAAATGCGATGCAGTGACTGAGTGAAATGTGATTCAGTCACTGAGTGAATTGGGATGCAGTCACTGAGTGAAATGGGATGCATCACTGAGTGAAATGGGATGCAGTGACTGATGAAAATTGGATGCAGTGACAGATTGACATGAGCTGCAGTCACTGAGTGAAATGAGATGCATTGTTTGATGGAAATATGATGCAGTAACTGACGGAAATGAGATGCAGTGACTGAAGGAAATGGGATGCAGTGACTGAGCGAAATGGGATGCAGTATTTGTGGGAAGTAGGATTCAATCACTGATTGAAATGAGATGCAGAGACTGTGGGAAAGGAGATGCTGTGTCTGTGGGAAATGGGATACATTGAGTGTCGGAATTTGAATGCAGCGTCTGTGAGACACGGGACCGAGTGACTGATGGAAATGGGATGCTGTGACTGTGGTGAAGGAGATGCAGTGATTGAGTGAAATGGGATGCAGTGACTGACTGAAATGGGATGCAGTGTCTGCGTGAAATGCGGTGCAGTGACTGAGTGAAGTGGGATGCAGTGACTGAGTGAAATGTGATGCAGTGACTGAGTGAAATGTGATTCCGTCACTGAGTGAAATATGATGCACTCACTGAGTGCACTGTGATTCAGTCACTGAGTGAACTGTGATTCAGTCACTGAGTGAACTGTGATGCAGTCACTGAGTGAAATCGGATGCAGTGGCTGAGTGAAATGGGATGCAGTGACTGAGTGAAATGAGATGCAGTGACTGAGTGAAATGAGATGCAGTGACTGAGTGAAATGGGATGCCGTGACTGAGGGACATGGGATGCAGTGACTGAGGGAAATGGGATGCAGTGACAGAGTGACATGAGCTGCAGTGACAGAGGTACTGGGAAGGAGTTTCTGAGTTAATAGGGAATGGAGTGCACTGACTGAGGGAAATGGGATACAGTGACTGACTGAAAAGGGACGCACTGACTGAGTGAAATGGGATGCAGTGACTGAGGGACATGGGATGCAGTGACTGAGGGACATGGGATGCAGTGACTTAGGGACATGGGATGCAGTGACTGAGGGACATGGGATGCAGTGACTGAGGGAATTGGGATGCAGTGACTGCTTGAAATGGGATGCATCACTGAGTGCATTGGGATGCAGTGACTGGGTGAAATGGGATGCAGTGACTGATTGAAATCGGATGCAGTGACTGACGGAAATGGGATGCAGTGACTGAGGGAAATGGGGTGCATTATTTGTGGGAAGAACGATGCACTCACTGAGTGAAATGAGATGATGAGACTGAGGGCAAGGAAGATGCTGTGACTATGGGAAATGGGATGCACTGAGTGTGGGAAATTGAATGCAGCGTCTGTGAGATACGGGAAACAGTGACTGATGGAAATGGGATGCAGTAACTGTGTTGAAGGAGATACAGTGACTGAGTGAAATGGGATGCAGTGACTGAGTGAAATGCGATGCAGTGACTGCGTGAAATGCGATGCAGTGACTGAGTGAAATGTGATTCAGTCACTGAGTGAATTGGGATGCAGTCACTGAGTGAAATGGGATGCAGTGACTGATGGAAATTGGATGCAGTGACAGATTGACATGAGCTGCAGTCACTGAGTGAAATGAGATGCATTGTTTGATGGAAATATGATGCAGTAACTGACGGAAATGAGATGCAGTGACTGAAGGAAATGGGATGCAGTGACCGAGTGAAATGAGATGCAGTGACTGAGCGAAATGGGATGCAGTATTTGTGGGAAGTAGGATTCAATCACTGATTGAAATGAGATGCAGAGACTGTGGGAAAGGAGATGCTGTGTCTATGGGAAATGGGATACATTGAGTGTCGGAATTTGAATGCAGCGTCTGTGAGACACGGGAACCAGTGACTGATGGAAATGGGATGCTGTGACTGTGGTGAAGGAGATGCAGTGATGGAGTGAATTGTGATGCAGTGACTGAGTGAAATGTGATTCCGTCACTGAGTGAAATATGATGCACTCACTGAGTGTACTGTGATTCAGTCACTGAGTGAACTGTGATGCAGTCACTGAGTGAAATAGGATGCAGTGGCTGAGTGAAATGGGATGCAGTGACTGAGTGAAATGGGATGCAGTGACTGAGTGAAATGAGATGCAGTGACTGAGTGAAATGGGATGCAGTGACTGAGGGACATGGGATGCAGTGACTGAGGGAAAAGGGATGCAGTGACAGAGTGACATGAGCTGCAGTGACAGAGGTACTGGGAAGGAGTTTCTGAGTTAATAGGGAATGGAGTGCACTGACTGAGGGAAATGGGATACAGTGACTGACTGAAAAGGGACGCACTGACTGAGTGAAATGGGATGCAGTGACTGAGGGACATGGGATGCAGTGACACACGGACATGGGATGCAGTGACACACGGACATGGGATGCAGTGACACTCGGACATGGGATGCAGTGACTGAGGGAATTGGGATGCAGTGACTGCGTGAAATGGGATGCAGTGACTGAGTGAAATGCGATGCAGTGACTGAGTGCAATGTGATGCAGTGACTGCTTGAAATGGGATGCATCACTGAGTGCATTGGGATGCAGTGACTGGGTGAAATGGGATGCAGTGACTGATGGAAATTGGATGCAGTGACAGAGTGACATGAGCTGCAGTGTCTGATGGAAATGTGATGCAGTGACTGAGGGAAATTGGATGCAGTGACTGAGGGAAATGGGATGCAGTGAGTGTGGGAAATTGAATTCTTCGTCTGTGAGATACGGGAAACAGTGACTGATGGAAATGTGATGCAGTGACTGTGGTGAAGGAGATGCAGTGATTAAGTAAATGGGATGCAGTGACTGAGTGAAATGTGATGCAGTGACTAAGTGAAATGTGATGCACTGACCGAGTGAAATGGGATGCAGTGACTGAGGGAAATGGGATGCAATCACTGAGTGAATTGCGACGCAGAGACTAAGGGAAAGGAGATGCTGTGACGATGGGAAATGGGATGCAGTGAGTGTGGGAAATTGAATGCAGCGTCTGTGAGATAAGGGAAACAGTGACTGATGGAAATGCGATGCAGTGACTATGGTGAAGGAGATGCAGTGATTGAGTGAAATGGGATGCAGTGACTGAGTAAAATACGATGCAGTGACTGAGTGAAATGTGATGCAGTGACTGCGTGAAATGGGATGCATTGACTGTGGTGAAGGAGATGCAGTGACTGAGGGAAATGGGATGCAGTGACTGAGTGAAATGGGATGCAGTGACTGAGGGACATGGGAAACAGTGAGGGAAATGGGATGCAGTGACTGAGGGAAATGGGATGCATTATTTGTAGGAAGGAGGATGCAATCACTGAGTGAAATGCGATGCAGAGACTGAGGGAAAAGAGATGCTGTGACTATGGGAAATGGGATGCAGTGAGTGTGGGAAATTGAATGCATCGTCTGTGAGATACGGGAACCAGTGACTGATGGGAATGTGATGCAGTGACTGTGTTGAAGGAGATGCTGTGATTGAGTGAAATGGGATGCAGTGACTGCTTGAAATGGGATGCAGTGACTGAGGGAAATGGGATGCAGTGACTGAGTGAAATCGGATGCAGTGACTGACGGGAATGTGAGTTAGTCACTGAGTGAAATTGGATGCAGTCGCTCAGTGAAATGGGATGCATCACTGAGTGCAATGGGATGCATTGACTGGGTGAAATGGGATGCAGTGACTGAGTGAAATCGGATGCAGTGACTGACGGAAATGGGATGCAGTGACTGAGGGAAATGGGGTGCATTATTTGTGGGAAGAAGGATGCACTCACTGAGTGAAATGAGATGATGAGACTGAGGGCAAGGAAGATGCTGTGACTATGGGAAATGGGATGCACTGAGTGTGGGAAATTGAATGCAGCGTCTGTGAGATACGGGAAACAGTGACTGATGGAAATGGGATGCAGTAACTGTGTTGAAGGAGATACAGTGACTGAGTGAAATATGATGCAGTGACTGAGTGAAATGCGATGCAGTGACTGCGTGAAATGCGATGCAGTGACTGAGTGAAATGTGATTCAGTCACTGAGTGAATTGGGATGCAGTCACTGAGTGAAATCGGATGCAGTGGCTGAGTGAAATGGGATGCAGTGACTGAGTGAAATGAGATGCAGTGACTGAGTGAAATGAGATGCAGTGACTGAGTGAAATGGGATGCAGTGACTGAGGGACATGGGATGCAGTGACTGAGGGAAATGGGATGCAGTGACAGAGTGACATGAGCTGCAGTGACAGAGGTACTGGGAAGGAGTTTCTGAGTTAATAGGGAATGGAGTGCACTGACTGAGGGAAATGGGATACAGTGACTGACTGAAAAGGGACGCACTGACTGAGTGAAATGGGATGCAGTGACTGAGGGACATGGGATGCAGTGACTGAGGGACATGGGATGCAGTGACTTAGGGACATGGGATGCAGTGACACACGGACATGGGATGCAGTGACTGAGGGAATTGGGATGCAGTGACTGCTTGAAATGGGATGCATCACTGAGTGCATTGGGATGCAGTGACTGGGTGAAATGGGATGCAGTGACTGATTGAAATCGGATGCAGTGACTGACGGAAATGGGATGCAGTGACTGAGGGAAATGGGGTGCATTATTTGTGGGAAGAACGATGCACTCACTGAGTGAAATGAGATGATGAGACTGAGGGCAAGGAAGATGCTGTGACTATGGGAAATGGGATGCACTGAGTGTGGGAAATTGAATGCAGCGTCTGTGAGATACGGGAAACAGTGACTGATGGAAATGGGATGCAGTAACTGTGTTGAAGGAGATACAGTGACTGAGTGAAATGGGATGCAGTGACTGAGTGAAATGCGATGCAGTGACTGCGTGAAATGCGATGCAGTGACTGAGTGAAATGTGATTCAGTCACTGAGTGAATTGGGATGCAGTCACTGAGTGAAATGGGATGCAGTGACTGATGGAAATTGGATGCAGTGACAGATTGACATGAGCTGCAGTCACTGAGTGAAATGAGATGCATTGTTTGATGGAAATATGATGCAGTAACTGACGGAAATGAGATGCAGTGACTGAAGGAAATGGGATGCAGTGACCGAGTGAAATGAGATGCAGTGACTGAGCGAAATGGGATGCAGTATTTGTGGGAAGTAGGATTCAATCACTGATTGAAATGAGATGCAGAGACTGTGGGAAAGGAGATGCTGTGTCTATGGGAAATGGGATACATTGAGTGTCGGAATTTGAATGCAGCGTCTGTGAGACACGGGAACCAGTGACTGATGGAAATGGGATGCTGTGACTGTGGTGAAGGAGATGCAGTGATGGAGTGAATTGTGATGCAGTGACTGAGTGAAATGTGATTCCGTCACTGAGTGAAATATGATGCACTCACTGAGTGTACTGTGATTCAGTCACTGAGTGAACTGTGATGCAGTCACTGAGTGAAATAGGATGCAGTGGCTGAGTGAAATGGGATGCAGTGACTGAGTGAAATGGGATGCAGTGACTGAGTGAAATGAGATGCAGTGACTGAGTGAAATGGGATGCAGTGACTGAGGGACATGGGATGCAGTGACTGAGGGAAAAGGGATGCAGTGACAGAGTGACATGAGCTGCAGTGACAGAGGTACTGGGAAGGAGTTTCTGAGTTAATAGGGAATGGAGTGCACTGACTGAGGGAAATGGGATACAGTGACTGACTGAAAAGGGACGCACTGACTGAGTGAAATGGGATGCAGTGACTGAGGGACATGGGATGCAGTGACACACGGACATGGGATGCAGTGACACACGGACATGGGATGCAGTGACACTCGGACATGGGATGCAGTGACTGAGGGAATTGGGATGCAGTGACTGCGTGAAATGGGATGCAGTGACTGAGTGAAATGCGATGCAGTGACTGAGTGCAATGTGATGCAGTGACTGCTTGAAATGGGATGCATCACTGAGTGCATTGGGATGCAGTGACTGGGTGAAATGGGATGCAGTGACTGATGGAAATTGGATGCAGTGACAGAGTGACATGAGCTGCAGTGTCTGATGGAAATGTGATGCAGTGACTGAGGGAAATTGGATGCAGTGACTGAGGGAAATGGGATGCAGTGAGTGTGGGAAATTGAATTCTTCGTCTGTGAGATACGGGAAACAGTGACTGATGGAAATGTGATGCAGTGACTGTGGTGAAGGAGATGCAGTGATTAAGTAAATGGGATGCAGTGACTGAGTGAAATGTGATGCAGTGACTAAGTGAAATGTGATGCACTGACCGAGTGAAATGGGATGCAGTGACTGAGGGAAATGGGATGCAATCACTGAGTGAATTGCGACGCAGAGACTAAGGGAAAGGAGATGCTGTGACGATGGGAAATGGGATGCAGTGAGTGTGGGAAATTGAATGCAGCGTCTGTGAGATAAGGGAAACAGTGACTGATGGAAATGCGATGCAGTGACTATGGTGAAGGAGATGCAGTGATTGAGTGAAATGGGATGCAGTGACTGAGTAAAATACGATGCAGTGACTGAGTGAAATGTGATGCAGTGACTGCGTGAAATGGGATGCATTGACTGTGGTGAAGGAGATGCAGTGACTGAGGGAAATGGGATGCAGTGACTGAGTGAAATGGGATGCAGTGACTGAGGGACATGGGAAACAGTGACTGAGGGAAATGGGATGCAGTGACTGAGGGAAATGGGATGCATTATTTGTAGGAAGGAGGATGCAATCACTGAGTGAAATGCGATGCAGAGACTGAGGGAAAAGAGATGCTGTGACTATGGGAAATGGGATGCAGTGAGTGTGGGAAATTGAATGCATCGTCTGTGAGATACGGGAACCAGTGACTGATGGGAATGTGATGCAGTGACTGTGTTGAAGGAGATGCTGTGATTGAGTGAAATGGGATGCAGTGACTGCTTGAAATGGGATGCAGTGACTGAGGGAAATGGGATGCAGTGACTGAGTGAAATCGGATGCAGTGACTGACGGGAATGTGAGTTAGTCACTGAGTGAAATTGGATGCAGTCGCTCAGTGAAATGGGATGCATCACTGAGTGCAATGGGATGCATTGACTGGGTGAAATGGGATGCAGTGACTGAGTGAAATCGGATGCAGTGACTGACGGAAATGGGATGCAGTGACTGAGGGAAATGGGGTGCATTATTTGTGGGAAGAAGGATGCACTCACTGAGTGAAATGAGATGATGAGACTGAGGGCAAGGAAGATGCTGTGACTATGGGAAATGGGATGCACTGAGTGTGGGAAATTGAATGCAGCGTCTGTGAGATACGGGAAACAGTGACTGATGGAAATGGGATGCAGTAACTGTGTTGAAGGAGATACAGTGACTGAGTGAAATATGATGCAGTGACTGAGTGAAATATGATGCAGTGACTGAGTGAAATGCGATGCAGTGACTGCGTGAAATGCGATGCAGTGACTGAGTGAAATGTGATTCAGTCACTGAGTGAATTGGGATGCAGTCACTGAGTGAAATGGGATGCAGTGACTGATGGAAATTGGATGCAGTGACAGATTGACATGAGCTCCAGTCACTGAGTGAAATGAGATGCATTGTTTGATGGAAATATGATGCAGTAACTGACGGAAATGAGATGCAGTGACTGAAGGAAATGGGATGCAGTGACCGAGTGAAATGAGATGCAGTGACTGAGCGAAATGGGATGCAGTATTTGTGGGAAGTAGGATTCAATCACTGATTGAAATGAGATGCAGAGACTGTGGGAAAGGAGATGCTGTGTCTATGGGAAATGGGATACATTGAGTGTCGGAATTTGAATGCAGCGTCTGTGAGACACGGGAACCAGTGACTGATGGAAATGGGATGCTGTGACTGTGGTGAAGGAGATGCAGTGATGGAGTGAATTGTGATGCAGTGACTGAGTGAAATGTGATTACGTCACTGAGTGAAATATGATGCACTCACTGAGTGTACTGTGATTCAGTCACTGAGTGAACTGTGATTCAGTCACTGAGTGAACTGTGATGCAGTCACTGAGTGAAATAGGATGCAGTGGCTGAGTGAAATGGGATGCAGTGACTGAGTGAAATGGGATGCAGTGACTGAGTGAAATGAGATGCAGTGACTGAGTGAAATGAGATGCAGTGACTGAGTGAAATGGGATGCAGTGACTGAGGGACATGGGATGCAGTGACTGAGGGAAATGGGATGCAGTGACAGAGTGACATGAGCTGCAGTGACAGAGCTACTGGGAAGGAGTTTCTGAGTTAATAGGGAATGGAGTGCACTGACTGAGGGAAATGGGATACAGTGACTGACTGAAAAGGGACGCACTGACTGAGTGAAATGGGATGCAGTGACTGAGGGACATGGGATGCAGTGACTGAGGGACATGGGATGCAGTGACTGAGGGACATGGGATGCAGTGACTTAGGGACATGGGATGCAGTGACACACGGACATGGGATGCAGTGACACACGGACATGGGATGCAGTGACACACGGACATGGGATGCAGTGACTGCGTGAAATGGGATGCAGTGACTGAGTGAAATGCGATGCAGTGACTGAGTGCAATGTGATGCAGTGAGTGTGGGAAATTGAATTCATCGTCTGTGAGATACGGGAAACAGTGACTGATGGAAATGTGATGCAGTGACTGTGGTGAAGGAGATGCAGTGATTGAGTAAATGGGATGCAGTGACTGAGTGAAATGTGATGCAGTGACTAAGTGAAATGTGATCCAGTGACTGAGTGAAATGTGATGCAGTGACTGAGTGAAATGGGATGCACTGACCGAGTGAAATGGGATGCAGTGACTGAGGGAAATGGGATGCAATCACTGAGTGAATTGCGACGCAGAGACTGAGGGAAAGGAGATGCTGTGACGATGGGAAATGGGATGCAGTGAGTGTGGGAAATTGAATGCAGCATCTGTGAGATAAGGGAAACAGTGACTGATGGAAATGCGATGCAGTGACTATGGTGAAGGAGATGCAGTGATTGAGTGAAATGGGATGCAGTGACTGAGTAAAATACGATGCAGTGACTGAGTGAAATGTGATGCAGTGACTGCGTGAAATGGGATGCAGTGACTGTGGTGAAGGAGATGCAGTGACTGACTGAAATGGGATGCAGTTACTGAGTGAAATGGGATGCAGTGACTGAGGGAAATGAGATGCAGTGATTGTGTGAAATGGGATGCTGTGACTGAGGGAAATGGGATGCTGTGACTGAGGGAAATGGGATGCAGTGACTGAGGGAAATGGGATGCAGTGACTGAGGGAAATGGAATGCAGTCACTGAGGGAAATGGGATGCAGTGACTCAGGGAAATGGGATGCAGTGACTCAGGGAAATGGGATGCAGTGATTGAGTGAAATGGGATGCAGTGACTGATGCAAATGGGATACATTGACTTAGGGAAATGGCTTGCAGTGACTGCTTGAAATGGGATGCAGTGACTGATGGAAATGGGACGCAGTGACTGAGGGAAAATGGGTTGCAATGACTGATGGAAATGGGATATAGTGACTGATGGAAATGGGCTGCAGAGACTGTGGGAAATGGGATGCAGTGACTGAGGGAAAATGGGTTGCAATGACTGATGGAAATGGGATATAGTGACTGATGAAAATGGGATGCAGTGACTGCGGGAAATGCGATGCAGAGACTGAGTGAATTGGGATGCAGAGACTGAGTGAATTGGGATGCAGTGACACACGGAAATGTGATGCAGTGACTGATGGAAATGGGATGCAGTGACTGAGGGAAATGGGATGCAGTGACTGATGGAAATGGGATGCAGTGACTGAGGGAAATGGGATGCAGTGACTGAGGGAAATGAGATGCAGTGACTGTGGAAAATGGGATGCAGTGACTGAGGGAAATGGGATGCAGTGACTGTGGGAAAATGGGTTGCAATGACTGAGTGAAATGGGACGCAGTGACTGATGGAAATGTGATGCAGTGACTGAGGGAAATGAGATGCAGTGTCTGATTGAAATGTGATGCAGTGACTGAGGGAAATGGGATGCAGTGACAGAGCGACATGAGCTGAAGAGACTGAGTAAATTGAGAAGCATTGAATGCACTGTCTGTGAGATACGGGAAACAGTGACTGATTGAAATGGGATGCAGTGACTATGGTGAAGGGGATGCAGCGTTTGAGTGAAATGGGATGCAGTGACTGAGTGAAATGAGATGCAGTGACTGAGGGAAATGAGATGCAGTGACTGAGGGAAATGGGATGCAGTGACTGAGGGAAATGAGATGCAGTGTCTGAGTGAAATGGGATGCAGTGATTGTGTGAAATGGGATGCTGTGACTGAGGGAAATGGGATGCAGTGACTGAGGGAAATGGGATGCAGTGACTCAGGGAAATGGGATACAGTGATTGAGTGAAATGGGATGCAGTGACTGATGCAAATTGGATGCAATCACTGAGTGAATTGCAATGCAAAGACTGAGGGAAAGGTGATGCTGTGACGATGGGAAATGGGATGCAGTGAGGGTGGGAAATTGAATGCAGCGTCTGTGAGATACGGGACACAGTGACGGATGGAAATTGGACGCAGTGACTGTGGTGAAGGAGATGCAGTGATTGAGTGAAATGGGATGCAGTGACTGAGTAAAATACGATGCAGTGACTGAGTGAAATGTGATGCAGTGACTGCGTGAAATGGGATGCAGTGACTGTGGTGAAGGAGATGCAGTGACTGAAGGAAATGTGATGCAGTGACTGAGTGAAATGGGATGCAGTGACTGAGGGAAATGGGATGAAGTGACAGAGGGAAATGGGATGCAGTGACAGAGTGACATGAACTGCAGTGTCTGATGGAAATGTGATGCAGTACCTGATGGAAATGGGATGCAGTGACTGAGGTACTGGGAAGGAGTGACTGAGTTCATGGGGTTGCAGTGCCCGAGCGGACTTGGGGAGCTGTGAGTGTGGGAAATGGGATACAGTGCCTGAGTGAAATGAGATGCACTGACTGAGGGAAATGGGATGCAGTGACTGAGTGAAATGAGATGCAGTGACTGAGAGAAATGGGATGCAGTGACTGAGGGACATGGGAAGCATTGACTGAGTGAAATGCGATGCAGAGACTGAGGGAAAGGAGATGCTGTGACGATGGGAAATGGGATACAGTGAGTGTGGGAAATTGAATGCAGCGCCTGTGAGATACGGGAAACAGTGACTGATGGAAATGGAATGCAGTGACTATGGTGAAGGAGATGCAGTGACTGAGTGAAATGGGATGCAGTGACTGTGTGAAATGTGATGCAGTGACTGAGTGAAATGTGATGCAGTGACTGAGAGAAATGTGATGCAGTGACTGAGTGAAATGGGATGCAGTGACTGAGTGAAATGGGATGCAGTGACTGAGTGAAGTGGGATGCAGTGACTGAGTGAAATGGGATGCAGTGACTGTAGGAAATTGAATGTAGTGACTGAGTGAAATGGGATGCATTGTCTGATGGAAATGGGATGCAGTGTCTAATGGAAACGGGATGCAGTGTCTCGGCGAAAGGAGATGCAGTGTCTCGGGGAAAGGAAATGCAGTGACTGAGTGAAATGGGATGCAGTGACTGCGTGAAATGCGATGCAGTGACTGAGTGAAATGGGACGCAGTGACAGCGTGAAATGGGATGCAGTGACTCCTTGAAATGGGATCCAGTGACTGAGGGAAATGGGACACCGTGACTGAGTGAAATGTGATGCAGTGACTGAGTGAAATGGGATGCAGTGACAGCGTGAAATGGGATGCAGTGACTCCTTGAAATGGGATCCAGTGACTGAGGGAAATGGGACACCGTGACTGAGTGAAATGGGATGCAGTGACAGCGTGAAAGGGGATGCAGTGACTGCTTGAAATGGGATCCATTGACTGTGTGAAATGGGATGCAGTGACTGAGTGAAATGTGTTGCTGTCACTGAGTGAAATGGGATGCATCACTGAGTGAAATGGGATGCATCACTGAATGAAATGCGATGCAGTGACTGAGAGAAATGCCATGCAGTGACTGAGAGAAATGCGATGCAGTGACTGAGTGAAATGGGATGCAGTGACTGCGTGAAATGGGATGAAGTGAATGAGTGAAATGAGATGCAGTGATTGATGGAAATTGGATGCAGTGACAGCGTGACATGAGCTGCAGTGACTGAGTGAAATGAGATGCAGTGTCTGATGTAAATGTGATGCAGTGACTGAGGTCCTGGGAAGGAGTGAGTGTGTTAATGGGGATGCAGTGCCCGAGCGGGCTTGGGGTGCAGTGACCGAGGGACCTGGGATGCAGTGACTGAGTGAAATGGGATGCAGTGACTGACAGAAATGGGATGCAGTGACTGAGGGAAATGGGATGCAGTGACTGAGGGAAATGGGATGCAATCACTGAGTGAAATGCGATGCAGAGACTGAGGGAAAGGAGATGCTGTGACGATGGGAAATGGGACACAGTGAGTGTGGGAAATTGAATGCAGCGTCTGTGAGATATGGGAAACAGTGACTGATGGAAATTGGACGCAGTGACTGTGGTGAACGAGATGCAGTGATTGAGTGAAATGGGATGCAGTGACTGAGGGACATGGGATGCAGTGACTGAGGGAAATGGGATGCAGTGACTATGGGAAATGGGATGCCTTGACTGACGGAAATGGGATGCAGTGATTGACGGAAATTGAATGCAGCCTCAGTGAGAAACAGGATGCAGTGACTGAGTGAAATGGGATGCAGTGACTGAGGGAAGTGGGATGCAGTGACTGAGTGAAATGGGATGTATTGACTGATGGAATTGGGGTGCAGTGACCACATCAGTACTGGGTGATGATCCTGGCCAGGTGTTAGATTTCAAAGTCGTTGATCACCTTGGTGATAGCGATCACAATTCTGTTATGTTTACTTCAGTGATGGAAAGGGATAGGTGTACACCACTGGGCAAGAGTTATAGCTGGCGGAAAGGCAATTACGAAGAGATTATTCAAGATTTAGGGAGCATAGGATGGGGAAGGAAACTGCAGTCGATGGGCACAATAGAAATGTGGAGCTTATTCAGGGAAAAGCTCCTGTGTGTCCTAGATAAGTATGTACCTGTCAGGCAAGGAGTAAGCTGTGGGGTGCGGGAGCCGTGGTTTACGAAGGAAGTGGAATCTCTGGTCAAGAGGAGGCAGAAGGCTTCTGTTACTTTCAGATGTGAAAGCTCAGTTAGGGTGATTGAGGGTTACAAGGTAGCCAGGAAAGACCGAAAGAGAGAGCTCAGAAGATCCAGGAGGAGACATGAGAAGTTGTTGGCGGATAGGATCAGGGTAAACCCTCAGGCTTTCTATCGGTATTTAAGGAATAAAAGAATGACAAAAGTAAGATGAGGCCCAATCAAGGATAGTAGTGGTAAGTGGTGTGTGGAGTCAGATGAGATAGGGGAAGCGCTAAATGAATATTTTTCAACAGTATTCACTCTTGAAAACCACAATGTTGTCGAGGAGAATACAGACATACAGGCTACTGGACTAAGTGGGATTGAGGTTCACAAGGAAGAGGTTTTTGAAATCCTCCAGAGGGTGAAGATAGCTATGTCCCCTGGGCCGGATGGGATTTATCCTCGGATCCTCTGAGAATCCAGGGAGGAGATTGCCGAGCCTTTGACATTGATCTTTAACTCATCATTGTCTACAGGAATAGTGCCAGATGACTGGAGGATAGCAATTGTGGTTCCCCTGTTCAAGAAGGGGAGTAGAGACAACCCTGGTAATTATCGGCCAGTGAGCCTTACCTCAGTTGTTGGTAAAGTGTTGGAAAAGGTTATATGGGATAGGATTTACAATCATCTAGAAAAGAATAAATTGATTCGGGATAGTCAGCACGGTTTTGTGAAGGGAAGGTCGTGCTTCACAAACCTTATTGAGTTCTTTGAGAAGGTGACCAAACAGGTGGATGAGAGTAAACCGGTTGATGTGGAGTATATGGATTTCAGCAAGGCGTTCGATAAGGTTCCCCATAACAGACTATTGTACAAAATGCAGAGGAATGGAATTGTGGGAGATATAGCAGTTTGGATCGGAAATTAGCTTGCTGAAAGAAGACAGAGGGTGGTAGTTGATGGGAAACGTTCATCCTGGAGACCGGTTACTGGTGGTGTACCGCAAGGGTGGGTGTTGGGTCCACTGCTGTTTGTCATTTTTATAAATGACCTGGATGACGGCGTAGAAGGATGGGTTAGTAAATTTGCAGGTGACACGAAGATCGGTGGACTTGTGGATAGTGACAAAGGATTGGTTGCAGAGGCACATAGATCAGCTGCAGAGCTGGTCTGAGAGGTGGCAAATGGAGTTTAATGCAGACAAGTGTGAGGTGATGCACTTTGGTAGGAGTAACCAGAAGGCAAAGTACAGGGCTAATGGTAAGATGCTTAGTAGTATAGATGAGCGGAGAGATCTTGGTGTCCATGAACACAGATCCTTGAAAGTTGCCACCCAGGGTGACAGGGCTGTTAAGAAGGCATACAGTGTTTTAGCTTTGAGTAATAGAGGGATCGAGTTCCGGAACCAAGAGGTTATGGTGAAGCTGTACAAAACTCTGGTGCGGCCGCACTTGGAGTATTGTGTACAGTTCTGGTCACCGCATTATAAGAAGGATGTGGAAGCTTTGAAAAGGGTGCAGAGGAGATTTACTAGGATGTTGCCTGGTATAGAGGGAAGGCCTTAGAATGAATGGCTGAGGGACTTGAGGCGGTTTTCATTAGAGAGAAGAAGGTTGAGAGGTGACTTAATTGAGACATATAAAATAATCAGAGGGTTAGATAGGGTGGATAGGGAGAGCCTTTTTCCTCGGATGGTGACGGCGAACACGAGGGGGCATAGCTTTAAATTGAGGGGTGAAAGACATAGGACAGATGTCAGAGGTAGTTTCTTTACTCAGAGAGTAGTAAGGGAATGGAACGCTTTGCCTGCAACAGTCGTAGATTTGCCAACTTTAGGTACATTTAACTCGCCATTGGATAAGCATATGGGCGTACATGGAATAGTGCAGGTTAGATGGGCTTGAGATCGGCATGACAGGTCGGCACAAGATCAAGGGCCGAAGGGCCTGTACTGTGCAGTAATGTTCCATGTTCCTTGGCTAGCTCTCCCTGTGCTCCGTGTGATTTAACTTCCCTCTTGGAGTACCGTGAGGAACCTTCTTGAACGCCTTACTGAAGCCCGTATGCGTCCATCTTTCTGCCTTAATCAATGCTCTTGATTACTACTTTAAAAAACTCAATCAAATTACATGAGTTATGATTTCCTGTGCACATGTGTCCTCGGATCCCATGGACTGTTTCCTGTTCTAACAGTCTTCAAATGGGGGATCTTGTCAAAAGCTTTGCTGATGCCCAAGTAGACTGTATCAAATGCATTCCCCTCATGCACACAACTAGTTAGCTCTTCAGTCATAGATTCATAGAGTCATACAGCACAGAATCAGGACCTTCAGTCCCAATCATCTGTACTGATTAGGTGTCCCAAACTTAACCGGTCCCATTTGCCTGTGTTTGGTATCCGTCTAAACCTTTCCTAATTGTGTACCTGTCCAAATGTCTTTTAAATACAGCAATTTTATCTGCCTCGACCACATCTGTTGGCAGCTCCTTCCATTCACGAACCCCACCACCCCCCCCCCCCCCCATCCCTTGTGGAAAGTTGGTTGAAAGTCAAAGCTGTGAATGTTGGAGATTCATCAACAAACCTCTTGCTGTCAACTGAAAGAAACCAGAGCTGATAAATCTCATTAGTAAACAAAATCATGGTTCTCCAGATTTAGTAACCATTATTTAGTAATTCCTCTTTTAATAGGTCTCACACAGTTGGCTGTCACTGAGGGGACTTCTCCTTGTACATTTCCTGCCATTAACCCAGTGCACTCTACAGGGACAGAAGACAGTAAAACTAAATAAAGAAACTCTAATTCAAAGAAAGAAGAATTATGGAAATGTCCTGCCCTCACCCCTTCTTTCCTCACAACCGCTCCCCACCCCTTTCACAAAGAACGATCAAACGAATGCTGTTGTAACATCTTACTTTGTTCCAATCCCAGTTTATTTGTTGCTGAAACAGACTTTCTTGCTATTGGTCCCTTTGCACTTAATTATTCCAATGCACCCTGCGCACCTCCCGCTTTCTATTCTCGATAAAATCAGGGTCTTCTGCTGTTGGTGTTAACCGTTCATAGCACATCCTGTGCCCCTTGACCTGCATCAAATCCAAGTTCAGCAAATCCTCAATTTTAATATTAATTAATAAACTCTAGTTTCGGTTTCAAATCCCTCCACGGTCTTGAATCCCTCCCCTAATCTCTGTAATCCCCTCCAGTCTCCTAGTTTTCAGAGCTATCTACAGTCTTACACTGACTCATTCCTGAACATTTCCAGTTGTAGTTAGCTCACAGGTGGCATTGCTGTGAGCTGCCAAGGTACTAACACTGGAATTTCTTTCCTCAACCACTCTGTCCCTCAACCAGTTATTCCTCATTTCGGACACTGAGCATGAGTGACCTGCAGTGAGGTCTCAAGGAATTGGAGCCAGTTCACCAGAGGATGAAGTCACAATCCATTTCAGCTACAGGGGATTCAGATGAGAACTGCAATGGGGATGGGGTGGCCGACAGAAGAAGGATTGGTGCATTGACAGGTTAGAAAGCCTGCCATTAATGTCACGGAGCATGAAAGACTCTGGCTTCAATCTGGCGCAGTGTTTGGAACCCATCCACTCCAGCACTGAGTTGTGGCCAACCTGATAAAAACAGTTACAGATTGAGTCATGACTGGTATCTCTGCTCCAGAAAAAGCAGAAGCCAATGAAATGGCTGCAAGGTCAGACTCATGTCATCATGCCCAGCAATTCCAGTGCTCAAAGTGCAGTGCATTTCCAGCACTGCTGCCCAGGGCTGGGTGGTGGGGTGGGTGGTGGGGGTGACAGTCACAGCAAGAAGTGGCAGTGATGCAATGGGTCATGAACCACCTGTCTGCAAGTGCCCTTCCCTTATTGCCAATCCTTTGCCTTGTTAGTTCCCTTGCTAACATTGCTGGTCAGCCAGCCAGCCCTGATTTCTGCCACACCTTGCTGTTGTGGTACAGTCCTGGGTGGGCCCTTCTGGAGCGAGAGTTACTCAGGATAAACACAATAAAAATCATCAGCTTTCACCTGCAGTGCCACAGTCACAGGGATCGCACTCTGTGGGAGCATAAAGCAAGAAAAAGGCACCTGTAATACTGGTATGAAGGAAATAAATGAGGGCAGTTGATATTTGCATGCATTATGGCATAGATTGTTCAACATTATTGTTTTGAAATATCGATATTGTGATGGCATTTACTGTTGTTTGTAGACAAGTGGTGCAGTGGTAGTCAACAGCCAAGGAGAGGGAAGGTTCAGCCTTGTTAGTGGAATTTGAGCTTACATTTACCTGTATTACAGTTGGTCGAGTGGATCACAGAAAGTCTGGCAACAAAAAAGCTGCAATGGTTACCTCCTCACTGCTTCCAACTCCTCCTTTTTCTCAGCTGGTGCCCTATCACTGGCAGCGACAGCGTACCCTCATGATGCCAAGGTTGGAGACTATCAAGAATCATGATGACACCGGCCCTTCTCTGTACTGCAGGACTGCCCCAGAGTGCTCCAGGCAGCAGAAACAACATTGAACTACTCCAGTGGTCTGCACCATTACATTTCCTGTGGTACTTTATTTAGCCCCTCTGAGTGTGTAATACACACTCCCATATGGACCACGTCATCAAACAAAGGCTCTTGTCACCTCCTCATTACTTCAAGTTGTTCAAATGAGGATGGCAGGGCAGAATATTGAAGAATTATTACAAAGTCTTCTGTTCAGTATCCTGCTGCTTTCTGACAAGGAAAACTGAAATGTACTTGATTTTCATGTAATTTTGATTCCCATTACAGGTCCTTATGGGAACAGGAAAAATGACAAGCTGGAAAATTTTGCAAGTAATCTTTGGGCCAGCCTGGAATCTTCCCATCCTCTGGCCATGACCTTGTGACCCTGCTTGGAGGTTGTACTTACAGTTTCAGAAGTGATCAATTCCAGTGAGGATGTCTGTACTAAGGTGAAAGCTCACGCACAGTTCTTCACGACGGGAAAAATGGCTCCATTCAGACTCTGGAGATTCAGGTATCCCACTGAGAATCGTTGTCTCCTTCATCATTCACCTTATTCCAGTCACCTGTCCTGCTCTGTGTGATTTCTGTCCATTCTCTCAGTCATGCTTGTCTGAGGGGATAGCCACTACTGTAGCCCTGTTGTTGACTTGTGCAGTATCCTCACAGTCAGGGAATGCTTCCCCATTCCTGAGAGATTTCAGCTGGCTTAAACAGCTCTGAAAACCACGAAACACTTTTACAAGAGTCAGCGGAAATCCACTTGCATCTAACCTGTAAGTAGTTGGTGATATCTCTATCCTCACTGCACTGGATTAAGAGAGGATTGTAACTGGAATACTGAGGTCAAAACATATACCATTAGCATCCAAGCAGCATTACGCATACTTCCATCAGAATGTGAATCAGATGACAGGGATTATACCTAGCACTTGGAGAACTGACAGAAACCCCAGGTTACCTTGTCAGGAAAGTTCCAGTGAATGAAGTGCCAACCGAGCACTTACCATTCGGGGGCAGTCTGTGGCTAAAACCCCACTCACTGAGAGATGCTGGCCAAACAGAGACTAGTGTCTCGCCATTGCAGGTGGTGCCACCAGGAAGGGTGGCTGATGCTGGTACTGCAATTAATCCAATGCTATTAGTGAGTCATGAACAAATTGGAGTCGTGGGAGAGGTTTTCTGGCCAGGGAATCAGGAGGTTGTAAGAAAAGGTAGTCAGGTGCTATCTGTTTGCCATCGCTACTAATATGGCATGGCGGATCAACGGTTAGCACTGCTGCCTCACAGCTCCAGGGACCCAGGTTCAATTCCAACCTCAGGTGACTGTCTGTGTGGAGTTTGCACATTCTGTATATGTCTGCATGGGTTTCCTCTGGGTGCTCCAGTTTCCTCCCACAGTCCAAAGATGTGCAGGTTAGATGGCTTGGCCATGCTAAGTTGCTAAGAGTGTCCAGGTATGTGTGGGTTAGGTGGGTTATAGTGGAATGGGTGTGGGTGGAATGCTGCAAAGGTCAATGTTGGGTCAAAGGGTCTGATTGTACACTGTAGGGATTCTATAATTAAGAGTTTTACTTCTCAAACTTTTTGTGTGATATTTGTTCAGCCTAAGTTATTAATTGCCCACTCAGGGGAGTAAAGACCATTTACCAGCCTTCCCAATCGAGACTGCATCAGGGTAAAACTTGAAAGACAGTCAGGTCCGTACTTACACTCTCCAGCTCAAACCCCGCATAAAG
This sequence comes from Stegostoma tigrinum, assembly GCF_030684315.1. NCBI lineage: Eukaryota > Metazoa > Chordata > Chondrichthyes > Orectolobiformes > Stegostomatidae > Stegostoma > Stegostoma tigrinum. The sequence continues at coordinate 226,171 of NW_026728736.1, forward strand.
AGAGGGGTGTTAAATTCTACCCGTCATGTACAAAATCCAGCACCTACGTGATTGCCTGCAAAAATGCCATCCATCACTGCCCACAACAGAAGAGTGAACCTGGCAGAAACGCAGAATTGCTACAATGCAGAAGGAGGACATTCAGCCCATCATACTTGCCAAGCTCTCTGAGCACTCTAATTTAAGGCCAATCTTCTACCTTTTTCCAAAAACCCTGCATGTATTTTTTTTTCTGTTTAAGTAACCATCCCTCTTGCGTGCCTTCGCTGAATCTGCCACCACCACATTTCCAGGCAGTGGATTCCAGGCCCAGATCACTCACTGGCTGAATAAAGTATTTTTTCTCACTGCCCATTTGCTTCTTTTGTTAGCATCTTTGAAACTGTGCCCTCTGGTTCTAGATTCATTTTAGGAGTGGGAACATTTTATTCCTAGATAACAAGGTGTAGAACTGGATGAAGAGCTTTCTGAACTTTCTTCAGAAAAATGAAGAAGGGTCTAGGCCTGAAATGTCAGCCTTCCTGCTCCTCTGATACTGCTGGGCCTGCTGCGTTCATCCAGCTCAGCACCTTGTTATCTCAGATTCCCCAGCATCTGCAGTTCCTACTATCTCTGAAGCATTTTATTCCTATCTGCTTTCTCCTGAGCACTCATGGTTTTGGAAAGTTTCTATCAAGTTTCCAAGGAAAGCAGTCCCAGTACCTTGAAAAAATCCTCATAACTGAGTTTCTCATCCCTGAGAATCATTCTCATAAATGGAGGCGTTGTGACAACATCACTGGACTAGTAATCCGGAGATTCAGGTAATCAGAATCAACTTTCACCATGACGCATGTTTGAATCCAATTTCAATTTAAAAACAACACCCAGGAATGAAAGTCTAATGGCGCCCATGAAATGGACCAACGACTGTGCTGTACATTTCTATGACTCTATGTCTCATAACAGGTCGCAGTACATTGGAGTTTTGTGTCATCTGCACAGTACAATGTTGTCCCCTGCACACCCAAGCCTAGATCATTTATGTCCGTATCAGGAAAGCAAGGGTCTCAATACCAGCCTCAGGGGAACTCCACAACAAACATCCTCTCAATCAGAAAAACACCCATCACACTCTCTTTCTTGTGATCAGAGATAATGGGAACTGCAGATGCTGGAGAATCCAGGATAACAAAGTGTGTAGCTGGATGAACACAGCAGGCTGAGCAGCATCTCAGGAGCACAGCAGCTGACGTCAGCTTTGGTGCTCCTGAGATGCTGCTTGGCCTGCTGTGTTCATCCAGCTACACACTTTGTTATATTACACTCTCTTTCTTATCCCTCAGACAATTTTGGATCCCTTTCATTCTGAGATTTTCTTCAAAAATTGTACAAAATGCTTTTGGATAGCCCATGCACAGCACAACAGCATCTTTGTCCTTTTCAACCTTCTCTGTTACCTGCGACTATCTCAAGCATCCAAATGACTGGGCTGGTTGTGTGGTGCAGTGGGGGGAAGGGGACGAACTGGGCTGGTTTAGGGATGCTAAATCTCCCCTTCCCCCACCGCATCCCTAAACCAGCCCAGTTCGTCCCCTTCCCCCCACTGCACCACACAACCAGCCCAGCTCTTCCCCTCCACCCACTGCATCCCAAAACCAGTCCAACCTGTCTCTGCCTCCCTAACCTGTTCTTCCTCTCAGCCATCCCTTCCTCCCACCCCAAGCCGCACCCCCATCTACCTACTAACCTCATCCCACCTCCTTGACCTGTCCGTCTTCCCTGGACTGACCTTTTCTCTCCTCTCCACCTTCGGTCCGCCTCCCCCTCTCTCCCTATTTATTCCAGTTCCCTCTCCCCGTCCCCCTCTCTGATGAAGGGTCTAGGCCCGAAACGTCAGCTTTTGTGCTCCTGAGATGCTGCTTGGCCTGCTGTGCTCATCCAGCCTCACATTTTATTATTTTAGGAGAGAGAGAGCTGTTTTGGTTTGTGATACAAGAGACAAGGCTGTCTATGCCTTTCACCCATCGGTAGCTCTCCTCCTGTCCCTGCCTCTATGCACACACTCTGCCAGGCATAGTCTTCCTCCCTCTGTGTGTGTGTGTCTCTCTCTCGCTTCAGCTCCTAAAACCTAAGATGCATCGGATATAAAAACACGCACATAAACACACACACACACACACACATCAACAAGCCATGGAGAAAGATCAGGAATTACTGCAAGCTGTCAAAACCGAAGATGTAGCTGCAATGCAGAAGCTGTTGCAAAGGCCGAAACAAGGCAAAGCGAGTGAGTACCCTTTACACACCGTTCCATTGGCTGATGTGAATGTGCCTGCGTTTTTTTGTGTGTGTGTGTTTTGCAAATGTCCTGTTATTGTGGAGTAGGAGGGGAGGGAGTTTGGTCTGTTGTTCAATATGGGCTCTCCTATCTTGACCGATGCTGTTAGTGACTCTTGATACAGTGCAATCGGTGGGAATGTAGCATTAGCCTGAATAGTGCGTTCTCTCTCCCTCAGACAGCTCCCCTGCATCCCTTAGCTTCACAAGCCGGCGCTTTCTGCTCCTAACAGCGCAGATTGGACGTTGAGGATAGATAAGGTCAATACTGGGAATCCTAGATTCCCTATCAACCGGGCAAGAGATTGCAGATGGTTTGTAGCGAATCCACGGTTGAGATACAACGCACAGAATCAGTTCGTATAAGGGGAAAGGTGGTTCTGGAGGTTTGCACTGTTCTGTTTCGGCAAAAAAAGTGCCCGACCAGAGAATATCAGGCCAGTGACTAAGATGGTTAAACAGCTAATTCTAGTGGAAAGCTGTCAAGAAGGTAATAGCTCAGAGTCTCGCTTCTGAGGAAGTGCAAACTGGAGATCTTGTTTGACCCACTCTGTGCAGGTTGTTGTTGCTGTGTTGCAAAGAGAGCCTGGAGACGTGAGGGGGGACTTGGATGTGACAAATGCAGTGACTCCACACCCGGGCAGTGGTTTGGCAACATGATTCGGACCCCGTTAGCTTGCAGCCCTCTGACGCTGTTCCCTTACTGCCGGATGCTCACTGGCTCGCACGCCCCAAACAACCGGGGCTATTTTAAATTTAACCCCTTGATTGATGGGCTGACAAGTGCCTGTTGATGACAAAGCAATAGATGCTGCAGATCTGGTAATTAGAAGCAGTTTTGCTGGGAGACGCTTTAATTGATAGATTTCAATTCTAAAATTAACCAGGATTAAACGGGGGAGACCTCGAGCTGGCTGATCTATGATGTAGTAATAACAGTATTTTCGGAAAGATTGTCTGAGACGCAGGAGTGATGTCTCTCCCAGCTATCCTGGCTGCAAGGAGGAGGAAAAGGCAACCCTTTCCGAACAAGGCACAGTGAGGATTTCTGAAACATTTATGTATCGCTTAACTGGAAACTTGATAATGTACGCCACAATGTGGGAGGGGGAATCTTATTCAGTTCTATATTTGCCTAAAGCTTCACTCCAGATATTTTGTTAAAAATAAAAGAATAATGGGATTTGAAGGGTACACTGTGAGTAAATCGTGGGAAAATGTTAATTTATTTTGATGTGACTTGCTCCTACATGAGTAAAACATATTGTGATTAAGGATGATGGAATAAACTAAAAGCATTATTTGCCAGGATGAGATTCTGTCATAGTCTGGAGATGCGCTGCTCTGCTATCCAGTTATGAAGAGCTGCTGTAGTTGTGTTCTACAAGACTCCAATTGTTGGATGCAGTGGAAGTCTTTCAGGAGAAGACACCATGTCCCTTTTAAAAATAGTTTCTTACTGATTTATCATGTCACACACAGTACTTTGATTTGTAATTTTCTGGCTTATTCTCTGGTGTTGAGAACCTTTTGTGGGTTGACTCTCCCTTTGACCTCATGATCCCTGTTGAGTTTAGATTTTGAATGCGTGGCCTGTGCATTTGTTGGATTTCTCTCTATTGGTTCTCTAAGTTCACTGACTGAATGCAACACTGTATCAATGTTTACCAATAATGATCATATCTGTGATGATGATGCTATTTTCCTTGGGACAGATAATGAAAATCTCCATGCTTCACAAAGTCTGTCTTCGTGTCTATTGGTGCTCCATAATTGGTGACCATGCCTTCAGCTGACAATGCCTTAAGCTCTGGAATTTCTTCCATAAACCTCACCACTCCTTTACCACCCCGCCGCCCCGACCATGTTCTCCTTTACATTATTCATCGATAACAACTTCTTCATCGATAACGTTCCATTGCTTTCAAACTGCATTTTCCACTCTGCGAGATAATAACTGTTAGAACAAGCAACAATATCGGTAGATGGTCTATGGGGAATGCAATGTTACAAAACCCGATCCATTCAACAACATATTTCAGATATGTCAACAAATTAAATATTCCAGCACAGGATAAAACAAGGAAGATGAGAGTGAGGAGGCAATAGTTCTGATGACAAAAGAACAGAAATTTACCTTTCTCCATTCGAGCAAAAAAGCAGGCACACAAATAAATAATCATCTAACAATGCACGTGTGCAACGGAGGCTACAGGGGGACTAAAAATGCCGATTTGTTGTTCTGCGTATTGCTGAAAGGGTGAGTGAAACAGATTCTGTGGTAAATTTGAAGAAATACGGATAATGCATCTCAGGGTGTTGGAGAAAGAACATTTATGGACTGAGGCAAATCGTGTTGCCCTTTTCAGGAGTTAAGAGGTTCATATTGAATTGAAACACTTTCTTCCGTGCTGAAAGCTTTAGTTTAGTTTGCAATGGATCACAATTTCTGTTCGTGGTAGTATTTAGCAAACTGTTAAAAGTGAATGTCACTGCACAGAATTCCAAACATAACTCCAATCAGTATAGAAAATATCCAAGGGGTATGATGAGTTGTATCCTCTCATGTTGAACAACGCAGCTACAGATACAATGGAGGCACTGATGATAATCTTCCAAGAATCCTGAGATTGTGGAAAATTCTCAGAGGATTGAAAGATTGTGAACATAACACCATTATTACAAAGATACTTGGACAAAATAGTAAGCAAGTATTGCCAATTTAGGTCAACCTGGGTAGATGTTCATGCCGGCAATGAAAGATGAAATAACAGGGTACTGAGTGTGCTATAACATCCTACAGAGTTAACATCCTTTCATAAAGGGGAAATAATACTTGACAAACTTGCTACAGTGCTTTGAGAAGGAAACAAACATTACTGACGAAGGACCACCAGTTGATGTAGTACATTGAGATTTCAACAAAGCATTTGATAAGGTACAGCTCATAAGGTGTCTCAAAAGAAAAGAGCCCGTGTGTTCAAGGGTAGTATGTTCGGAAGGACGGAGGACTGCATCGTAAATAGAAGTAGAGTCGTAGCAGCAGGATGGTAACTTAGAAGTCATGTACAGCCACAGAGCGAGTGCTGCGGCGGCCGGACACCTCATGTTGACTGGGTTGATTTCGGAAATGGCAGACGGGATTGCTATGCTTAGGAAAGTTGGGCTACATTCATTGGAGTTTATAAGATTGAAAAAAAACTTATTTTTTCGACATTTAAGATTCTTAAGAGGCTTGTTAGTGTATATCCGTAGAGATTACTCCCATTTGTGAAAGATTTTACGACCAGAGGCCACATTTTCAAATTGGTTGCCGATTAATTCAGGGAAGAATTACTTCTTTCAGGTTGTAGCAATTTATTGAACACTTCAACCAAGAGTTCAGGCAGACCCTCTAATAAGAGACACCTCCTCTGTGTTAATTCTCTAGATTTGACAGAAGATCGGCCCTGTGAGAGGGTCAGTACTGAGGTATTGAAGCTTTGTCAGAAGGCGAATAATGAGTGCGGGCACTGAAGAAGTGCCTCATTGACAGGGGTTCAGTCCTGACGCCTGTGAGAGTTCATCATTGTCAGGTGGGCAATACTGAGACAATGCTTCCTTGTAAAAGGATCAGCACTAAAGATCTGCCACACATTTTTAGTGTCAGTGTTGAGGAAATGCAGCAATATGAGTGGGTCCGAACTGTGGGAGTGCATTATTGTCAGAAGGTCAAGACTGAGGCAGCACCTCATTCTAAGGTGAGGCAATGCCATACAAATAGAAGGTCAGTCCTGAGATATTGCTACTGTGAGAGGGTCAGAAATAAAGGTGCCTCCTTGTCAGATGGTCAGAACTGAGGGATTGAAGCATTGTCAGAGCTTCAATACTGAGGCCTTGCTTCGTTGTCAAAGGGTCAAATCTGTGGGAGTGCGATATTGTCAGAGGATCAATGCTGAGGCAGTGCCTCAAAATAATGGTGTGTTTTTGATGACAGCGTGCATCGAAGTGGTTCTTTTGTGATTCTATCAAGTGCAGTTAAAGGAATGCTTGCCAATTTTCTGAAAGATGAACATTTATTGAGGAAATAAAAGATGGAGAAAGAGTAATTAAAAAGAATAACAAGTAGAGAGTAAAAAAGAATAAGCCTCATGTTCTTGTGGCCGTGAGGGACCCCTCGATCAATGGCTGGCCTGGAGGCTGAGGTTGTTCCTGGCACCGTTCGCGGTCTCATTCCGAGATGACGTCCAGTGCCGAGGAACAAAATGCTCCCTCTGCTCCGGTGTAACAAACGACTTGGCAAAGAAAAAAAGCAGTTACAGAAATAAAATTAACTGTAAAACAGGAACGCTGACAGGACTCATTCAAAGTCAACCATTTCTCAAATATCAAGAAATGTTACCCTTCAGCCCATCCTATTCATGGGGTTGGAACTGCTAGTACCACACGAATGCAGCATCACAACTGAGGCAATGCAGCACTGTGCGAGGGTCAGGATTAAGGGTCAGTTTTGAGCCAGTGCCTTGATGTTATGGAGTCAGAACATTATTGCCACATGTTCAATACAGACAGTGTGTTGACCCTCTGTCAATGCTTCAATGCCTCAGTGCCCACCCTCTGATAATGAATCACTCCAACAGTTCTGACCCTATCTTGCAAGACCTCAGTATGACCTTTCTGACCCTATTACAGTGGGCCACTGCTGCAGTATTGACCATCTGATAATGATGCAATACCTCAGTTCTGACCCTCTGACAGTTGTGCAACACCTCAGTCCGCACCCTTTCATCATTCGGCACTTGCTCAATTATGAGCCCTTTGTGAGTTAGTTGTGAGGCAAGACTTCATTGCTGCAGTGTCAGTGCTGAGAGCGGGCCTTTTTATTAGCTCATCAGTACCTAAGGTACTGGCTAATTGTCAGCAGGTCAGTTCTGAGGCAGCGTCTCTTTGCCCAAACCCTGACTCTAAACCCAGCCTCAGCCCTAAACCCATACAAACGCTCGCCTCAGGCTAACCCTCACCTCAGCATTAACCCTAACCCTAACCCTAACCCTATCCTCAGCGTAAACCCTCCCTACCCTCAGCCCTAATGCTGATCCTCAGGCCGAACATCTAGTCTCAGCCCTACCACTAGCTATGGCCTCAGCCCTAAAATGAACCGTAACACACAGCCCCAATTAACGCTTAGCCTCAACCCCAACCCTCGCCTAAGCTCCAAGTCTAACCTAACCCCCAATACTTGCCTGCCAGAGAGTTAGTACTGAGAAAGTGCTTTGGTTTCAGAGATTTAGTCCTGAGAATGCGCTTCGTTTTCAGAGTGACCATCTGAAACAGCGTCTCATTGAAATGGGGTCAGAATTGCTGGAATGCTACATGGAATGGTGACAGATTGTAGGACTGTCGGTGGGTCAGATCTGAGGTAGTGCATCAACGGTGGATGGTCAGTCTTGAGGGAGTTCAGAGGATCAACGAAGAGGGAATGCCTCAATGCAATGGCGACAGAACTGAGAGAGGGCCACAGGATTAGAGATATGCCACATGATTGGAGATGGTAGGAAGTGCCTCATTGTCAGCAGGTCCGTTTTGTGGCCGGTCGCCATAGCTGGAGAGTCAGTTCTGAGGCAGTGCGTCTTTGTCAGAGGGTCTGTACTGAAGCAGTGCCTCATTATTCGAGAGGGTTTGGTGTGAGGCAGTATCTGATTGGTGCAAGGTCAGCCCTAACGGAGTGCCTCTTTGTCAGAGGGTCAGTACTGAGTTCGCGACTCATTGTGAGGAGTTCAGAATTGAGGGACTGCCACGTGATGAGAGGGTCAAAACGGAGGTAGTGTGGCTGTATCTGACAGTCCGAAGGGAGTGCCATTGTTAGAAGGTCAGTTCTGAGAAACTGCCTCCGTGTAATGGCATCAGCATTGAAGCTAACCACGTGACGAGCCGATAAAAACTAAGTTATTGCAGGAGCATCAGAGGGCCAGATCTGTAGGAGTGCATTATTTTCAGAGGTGAATACTGAGGCACAGCCTCAGTGTAAGGGGGTCAAAATTAAGGGAGTGCCACACAATTACAGGGCAGTACGGAAGTATTACAGCACTGTGTGCGGCGCAGAATCGATGGAGTGCATCATTGTTATACAGCCACAAGTGAGGCAGCGCCTCATTGTAATGGATCAGAATAGGGTCAGTACTGAGACTCAGTCGAGGTAGTGCAGAACTGTGGAGGTGTCAGAACTGAGGGAGAGCACCATTGTCAGCTGGTCAAAAGTGCCCCATTGTCGTAAGATCAGAACTGCGGGTGTGCCGCACGATGAGAGGGTCAATATAGAGGAAGTGACTCTCTGTCAGTGTTAATACTGAAGTATGACCTCATCTTGAGGGGATCAGGCTTCAGAGAATGCACTGTTGTCAGAGGGTCGGCACTGCAGCAGGGCTATGTTGTAAGGGGGTCAGAATTGAAGGAGTGCCACCCATTTTAGAAGGTCAGTACAGAGGTAATCTAGCACTGTCAGAGGTAAGTCCTGATGGAGTGCCTCATTGTCATTGGATCAGTTTTCAGGCAGTACCTCTTTGGCAGAGCGTCAGGACTGACGCAGTGCCTGATTGTAATGGGATCAGAATTCAAGGAGTGCCACTGCCTCACTGAGGTACTGCAGCTCTATCAGAGGGTCAGTGGCCTATTGTCAGAGGGTCTGTTTGAGCCAGTGCCTACTTGGCAGAGTGTCAGCAATTAGGGAGTTTGCCTTTATCAGAGGGTCAGCACTAGAGAGTGCATTTGTAGCAGAGTGTCAAGACTCAGCCTTGTCCGCCCAAGTCCAACACCAGCACCTCCACATCATCCGCCCACCCTGAGGACTGACCCTCCACCAATGAGCTACTGCCTCACACTGGACTGACCAACAATGAGACACTATCCCTCCAGACCCCCTGATAAAGAAGCAGTGCCTCAGTACTGACTGTCAGGCAAGGATGGCTCTCTGTCAGTACTGACCCTCTCACAAGGAGACACTGCCTCAGATCATGACCCTCTGACAATAATGCACGCCCACAGTTCAGATTCTATGACGCTGTTGCAGTACCTCAGTACTGAGTCTCTGTTAGTGTGGCACTGCTTCAATTCTGACCCTTCTATAATGAGACACTGCCTCAGTATCGACAGTCTGACAATCGTTCACTCCCACTCTTCTGATGCTCTGACAGTGCTGCTATACCTCAGTACTCACTAATTAACAATGAGGGTTAGCGTGAGAGGGTGGCGAGGGTTAGGGTTTGGGTTAGGACCAAGGCTAGGGGTTAGGTGTGAGGATTGGACGAGGTTTTGGATGAGGGTCGAGTTAGGGTGAGGGATGAGACTTGTGTTAGGGTGACTAATGAGGTTAAGTTTGGAGTTCGGGGTAGGGCTCGGGAGAGGTTTTGGGTTAAGGCTGAGGTTAGGCTTCGGGCTGAGTCTATGGTTAGGGTTAGAGCTCAGACCACATTTAGGTTTGGGGTTCAGGGTGAGTGTTAGGCCTGAGGCTCGGCTTAGGCCTGAAGCTGCGGTTAGGTTTGGGGTTGGACTGATTAGACCCACTCTGACCCATTACAATGAGGTACTACCACAGAACTGACTCTCTGTCGATAAAGAACATGAGATGCCGTCAGCTTGTCCAATCAGAGGTCCAATATTAAGGAAATAGTGCACTGTTGGAGAGTTGATAAATATAATATAATATAAAGGGAGTGCTGCACTGTCAGAGGGTTAATGACGTGGGAGTGCTGAAATAGCGCAGAATCAGACCTGAGAGAATGCTGCACGTTCAGAGAGTTAGCACTGAGGGAGTGCTATAATGTCAGAGGATTGATATCAAGAGGCACCGCCGAAGGATCAGTAGCGCAGTACTGTCCGAAGGCCAATATTGAGAGAGTTCTGATGCGTCGGTGGGGGTCGATATTACAGAATTGCGACACTATCAGTGTATGGATGTCAGATGGTCAGTTCTGAGGGAGGGCTACGCTGTTGGAGGGTCAATATTGAGTGTGTGCGCGACACTCAGATGATCACTTTGTTGGAGTTCGGCACTGTAACGGAGTGCCACACCAGCAGCGGGTTAATATTAAGGGAGTGCTGCACTGTCAGAGGGTTAAAGATGAGGGAGGGCTTCTCTTTGTGGGGGTGGGTATGAAAGAGAACCTCCCGTTCGGGGATCAATATTAATGTTGTAGAGTCAGTAGAGAGGCAGTGCTGCACTGTGGAGGGTCAATAAGAAGCATGTAGCTCCACTGGCAAGGTGCCAATGATGACAGAATGCTGCACTGCCAGAGGATCAGCACTGAGGGAAAACTGTCTTGTCAGAGTGTCTTCGTCAAGAAAGTGCCACTCTGTCGGAAGGCCAATATTAAGGGAGTGCTGCACTGTCACAGGATCAATATTAGGGGTGTGCTGCACTAACAGAGGGTCAGTGTTGATTGAATGCTTGACTGTTGCAGAGCCAGGACTGAGGGAATCCTGCATCGTTACGGTGTCATCATTGAGGGAGTGCTGCACTGTTAAGGGCCGATAGTAAGGGAGTGTGACACTGTCAGAGTGTCATTACCAAAGGTGGGCTACAGTATCAGAGGGTGAATAATGAGGGAATGCTGCGCTGTCGGAGGATCAGCACTGAGGTGGGCTGTACTGTCAGATCGTCAATGTAAATAATAATGTCAGGGGAGTGCTGCATTGTGAGTTGGTCCATATTAAGGGAACGCTGAAACTGTCAGTGTTGCTCAGGGTGTGCAACACTGTCAGAGGGAGTGTCAGCACGGAGGCTGACCTTCACTGTAATTGTGTCAGAATTAAAAGACCGGTCAGAGGATATAAACTGAGGCATTTCAGAGCCATCAGAAGGTCGAAACTGAGGTGTTTCAGATCAGTTTGAGGGTGCCTCATTTTAATGTGGTCAGACTTGAGCAAGTGCTTCATTGTCAGAGGCTCAGAACCAAGTGAGTGCCTCGTTATCAGACACTGTCCTAAAGAGGGCCTTGTTGTTCGTGGCTGTGTTGTAAGGCAATTCCTCATTGCTGCAGGATCAGCCTTGAGAGTGTGCCAGTCTGGAAGGAGTGCCTAAAAACTGAGGGAGTGCTACACAATTCGAGATTCAGCGCTGAGTAAGTGCCTCATGGTCACAGAGTTAGTTCTGAGGCAGGGTCACATTGCCTTAGGGTCAATTCTGAGGGTGTATTAGGAGCAGACTGTAAATACTGAGTCAGTAGCTCAGTGCATTGGATTCAGAGTTGATGGAGTACAAGATGATTAGAAGTTCAGTCCTGAAGTATTGCAGCTCTGTCAGAGGGTCAGAACTGAGGGGGCAGTGCTTTACTGTCAGCGGATCAGTTCTGAGGCAGTACCTCATTGCTGGAGGGTCAGATGTGGACGAGTGTCACATTGTCAGAAGGCCAGTTCTGAATAAGTGACTTTTTGTCAGAAGGCCAATACTCAGTCAGTGGCTCATTTTGAGCAGATCAGAATTGAGGGTTTGCAACACTTCTCGAGATTCAGTCTGGAGACATTACTGCTGCACGCCTGAATTGAGGGAGTGCTGCAAGATTGGAGGGTGAAAATAAACCCGAAAACAATGACCCCTTTCAATAACCTGTGAAACACAGGGATGACTGTAAATAATCCCTAAAACGCAGAGGCCTTTGTAGGAGTGCCTCAGTGTAATGTTTTCAGAATTGAGGGAGTGCCACGTGATTACAGATTCACTGCTGATGGAGGAGCTCATTGTCACAGGGTCAGTTCTGAGGCAGGGCTGCTTTGCTGGAGGGTCACTTCTGAGTGAGTGTATTAGTATCAGCCCCATGTTGTAGGGACTGTACTTTTCCAGGAAGACAGTTAGAATAATCTTTAATTATAAACTAATCTGAAATACTGTTTGACTTGTTAAGGTTACAATACGTCCTGAGTCACCTACAGAATACGCACTCGCTCTCCCTGTCTCTCTCGGTAAGCAAAGGTAGTTTCTTTCAGACTACTCTCAGAAATAAAGTGCTGCGCTGGTGGTCAGTATTGGAGGATCAGTACTGAGGGAGTGCTGGCCTGTCACAGGGCCAAGATTATGGATGTGCTGTGCTTTCAGAAGGTCACAAGCAAACAAGCACTGCCAGACATAAAAAACGAAAGAACTGCGGATGCTGTAAGTCGGGAACAAAAAGAAAGTTGCCGGAAAATCTCAGCAGGCCTGGCAGCATCTGTGCAGGAGAAAACAGATTCAACGTTTCGAGTCCATTGACCCTTCCTCAGAACTGGGGATCTTCCTCAGAACAGTCCTGAGGAAGGGTCACTGGACCCGAAATGTTAGCTCTGTTTTTGCCTCCACAGATGCTGCCAGACCTGCTGAGCTTTTCCAGCACTGCCAGACAACTGACGCTCTGATTGTGAAACACTCCCTCAGTACTGACCCTCCAACACTGCGTACTCTCTGATGACTGATTCTCTGACGGTGCATCTCTGCCACAGTATTAACCCTCCGTCATACTGGTGTTCTCTCAGCAATAACACTCTGAGAATGCCATGCTCCCTTACCATTGACATTCTGGCCGTGGGACACCACTTCAAATTTAACCCTTCAGCAGTGCAGCACACACTCATCATTGCCTCTCTGATATTGCAGTGCTGCCTTCATACTGACCCTTTCACAGTGCAGGACACAGTAATATTGAACATCTTAAAGTGCCGCTCTCCCTCAGTGCTGACCCCCCTCTCATTTCTGACCCATTCAGTGTAGCATACCCTTTATTCTGAACCCCTCAGTGCAGCACTCCCTCAACGCTGACCTGCTTCAGTGCTGACCCCCTTCAGTCCTGATCCCCCTCAGAACAGCACTCCCGCAGTGCTGACCCCACACTGTGCTGCACTCCCTCAGAGCTCACCCACTTATCGCTGACGACCCCCTCACTTCAGCACTCCCTGATCACCTGGTCGTGCATCACTCCCTTTCTCCGACCCCTCGGACGGTGCAGCACTACGTCAGCGCTGACCCGCCAACAAGATAATGTCAGAGAGATGTTCTCCCATCACATTGACCCTCTGAGACTGGAGCATTTACTAATGTTGGCCCTCTCACAGTGAAGCTCTCCGTTTAGTCCCTCTGACAGGCCGCATGCCTTTTATTACAGGTCTTTTCACAACGCACTGCCCCGTCATCATTGATTCTCTGACAGTGCAGCCCTCTGTTAATATTGAATTTGTGACAGTGCGCAACTCCATTAATCTTTGCCCTCTGATAGTGCAGCTCTTCCTCAGTCCTGACTCTCTGACAATGCAGCAGTCCCCTAATTACTGTCAGAGGGTCGATACTGAGAGAATGCTGCACTGTCAGAGTCAGCTGCCCGCAGTCCTATCAGACATTCAGTATTGAAGGTATGGGAGAGGGTGAGTGTCAGTGAATTCTGCACTGCAACAGGGCCAACAGTGTTGTCCCATGGCCAGAGTGTCCATGGTAAGGAAGAACTGCAATGTCAATGTAACAGCGTCAGGACTGAGGTCAGAATTGAGACAGTACTGCAGGATTAGAGAGTCAGTGTTGTGGCTGCGGAGCACTCTGAGGTCCAGTACTGAGGGAAAGCTTCATGATCAGTGGGTCAGTTCTAAAGCTGTGCTACTTTGTCAGAGGGCCATACTAATGCAGTGCCTCATTGTAATGGGATAAGAATTGAGGGAATGTCGCACATGCATCACTAGCTCATCATTGACTGTCTAACAGTGCAGCACACTCTTAGTATTGACCTTCCAACAGTGTCGAGCAGTGTGACACATTCAGTATTAAGAGAGTACTGCACTGTCAGAGGGTCAATGATGGGAGAGTGCTGTGCTGTTGGAAGGTGTGTACTGAAAGGGAGCCGCCCTGCCAGAGGGCCTATATTAAGGCAGTGCAGCATTGTGAGAGGGTCGATATTTAGTGCATGCTCCTGTCTCAGAGGGTCAATTTGATGGGACAACATGCCTCTGAAACTAACTTGTTGGAGTGCTGCACCGCCTGAGGGTTCGTCTGAAGGGAGTGATGCCCTGTCAGATGATGAGCTTTCCCTCATCTTTAACCGTCTGACAGTGCAGCACTCCCATAATATTAACCAGTGTGGCACTTGCTTACAATTGAACTTCTGACAGTGCACAAGTCCAACAAAATGATCCTCTTGAGTGTCGCACACACTCAATATTGGCCCTCCAACAGTGCAGCACTCCCTCAGGACTGACCATCTGACATTGATACGTGGATCGTGTAGCAATCCTGTAATATTGACCCACTGACACAGCAGAACTCCCTCAATATTGTTTTTCTGACAGTATTGCACTACTGATCCTTCGGCAGTGCCCCTTGATATCAATCTTTTCACATTAGACCACTCCCTCAGCACTAACTCTCTGAATGTGCAGCACTTCTCAGGACTGATTCTGTGATATTTCAGCACTCCCACATCATTAACCCTCTGACAGTGCAGCCCTCCCTTTATATCAACCCTCCAACAGTGCACTGTTTCCTTAATATTGGACCTCTGATTGTGTGATACTCCCTCAGTGCGAAACTCTGACAATACAGCACTCTCTCTGAAATAACTCTCTGATTAAGCACTTCCTCTGTGCTAACCCTCTGAAAATGGAGCTTTCTCTCATTACTGACCCTTTGCAGTGCCGCACTGCCTCAGTACTCACTCACCACAAGTGCAGCACTCCATTAAAAGTGATCCTCTGACAGTGTGGCACTCCCCTAATATTGGTCCACTGACTGTGTGGCACTCCCTTAATACTGACCTGCTCGCGGTGCATCACTGCTCTAATATCAAACCTGCAGCTCTAGCAGAGGGTCTGTCCTGAGCAAGTGCCCCATCGTCAGCATGTCAATTCTGAGGCAGTGCCTCTATATCAGTGAGTCAACATTGAGGTAGCTCCTGACGGTCAGAATTACGGGAGTGCCTCATATTTAGAGGGTCATTAACTGAGGGACAGCCTCATGATCAGCGGGTCAGTCTTTACGGACTTCCTTATAGCCAGTGTGTCAGTTCTGAGGCAGTGCCCTCAATGTAACAGATTTAGAAATGGGGTAGGGGGCACATGATTAGAAGGTCAGTAGTAAGCTATTGGAACTTTGTCAGAGGGTCAGTACTCAGCGAGTGCCTCATTGACATCGGGTCCATACAGAGGGTTTGCACTGAGGGAATGCTTCCTTGTCAGAGATTCAGAAGTGAGAAAGTGCCTCATTGTCAGAGGCTCATTCCTGAGGCAGTGCCTCATTGTCAGAGTGACATAATCAGATAGCACTCCCTCAATTCTAAACCTTAATACTGACCCTCTGACAATGAAGCACTGCCTCAGGACTGACCCTATGATAATGAAGTGTTCCTCAGGATTGAACCATTGACGATGTGACTCTCCATTCGTGTTGACCTTCTGATAATGGCGTTCTCCTGAAGTACTGACCCTCTGACGGTTGTGCACTGCCTCAGTACTGACCCTCTAAATATCTGCCACTCGGTCAATTCTGACCTCCTTACGATGAGGCATTACCTCAATACTGACTGGGGTGCAGGTCTCTGGCACAGAGTCTGTCGCTCTTGCAACGAAGGGAAGGGGGTATAGGAGGAGAGTGTTAGTCATTGGGGACTGAATAGTTCGAGGGACAGATAGAAGGCTTGTTTGGAACCGAAGAGACTCACGATTGGTGCGTTGCCTCCAGGTGCTTGGGTCCGTGTTATCTCGGATCGTGTCTTTGGGGTCCTGAAGGGAGAGGGTGACAAGCCCCAAGCCATGGTCCACATAGGTACCAACGACATAGGTAGAAAGAGGGATAGGGACGTCAGGCAGGATTTCAGGGAGCTCCGCTGGAAGCTGAGAGCTCAAACAAACGGAGTGGTTATCTCTGGTTTGTTACCCGTGCCAAGTGATAGCGAGGCAAAGAACAGGGAGAGATTTCAGCTGAACACGTGGCTGCAGGGAAGCTGCAGGTGGGAGGGCTTCAGGTACATGGACAATTGGGGCTCATTCTGGGGAAGGTGGGACCTCTACAAACAGGACGGTATCCACTTGAACCAGAGGGGCACTAATATCCTGGGCGGGAAATTAGCTAGTGCTGTTCGGGTGGGTTTAAACTAGCTTAGCAAGGGGATGGGAAACTGTGGTGTAGTTTCAGTACACAGGAGAAAGAGAATAGAGAGGACATGGACAGGATCTCAGTGTCACAGGAGTGTGCTGGCAAACAGCAAGCTGAATTGAAGTGTGTCTACTTCACTGCCAGGAGTATCCGGAATAAGCGAGGTGAGCTTGCAGCATGGATAGGTACCTGGGGCTTCGATGTTGTGGCCATTACGGAGACATGGATAGAGCAGGGTCAGGAATGGATGTTGCAGGTTCCAGGGTTCAGATCTTTGAGTAAGATCAGGTAAGGTGGGAAAAAAGGGGGAGGTGTGGCTTTGTTTGTCGAGGACAGTATAACGGAGGCTGAAAAAACTTTTGAGGAGGACTGGTCTACTGAGGTGGGATGGGCTGATGTCAGAAACAGGAGAGGAGAGGCCACGCTGCTGGGAGTTTTTTAATAGGCCTCTGCAAAGTTCCAGGGATCTGAAGGAGAGGATTGGCAAAACGATTCTGGGCAGGAGTGAAAGGAACAGGGTGGTCATTATGGGAGACTTTAACTTCCTAAACATTGACTGGAAATGCTGTAACTCTAGTACGTCGGATGGATGAGTTTTCGTCCAATGCACGCAGGAGCGTTTCCCGACACGGTACGTCCAAGGGCCGACAAGAGGGGAGGCCACACTGGATCTGGTACTTGACAGTGAACCAGGCCAGGTGTTTGATTTAGTGGTAGATGAGCACTTTGGAGAGAGTGACCATAATTCGGTTACGTTTAGTTTAGCGATGGAGTGGGAGAGGAACATGCCACAGGGCAAGACTGAGAGATGGGGGAAGGCAATTATAATTGGGCAAGGCTTAGGAGGCAAAGAATGGGGTAGGAAAATGCAGGGGATGGGGACAATCGAAATGGGGAGCTGGTTTAAGTAACAGATATTGCGTGTCCTTGATAGGTACGTCCCTGTCAGGCAGGGGTCAGTGATAAGGTAGGGGAACCGTGGTTTACGAAAGAAATTGTATCTCGTGATAAGCAGAAGAGCGAGGTTTATGTGATGCTGAGATGAGATGGATCAGTTGATGCGATGGAGAATTACAGATGAGCAAGAAAGGATTTAAAGAGAGAGTTAAGAAGAGCACGGAGGGGTCCTGAGCAGTCATTCGCAGGTAGAATAGAGGAGAACCGTAAAGTTTTCTCAAGGTATGTGAGGAATATAAGGATGACTGGGGTAGGCATAGGGCCAATCAAAGACAGAAGTGGGAAGTTGTGTGTGGACCGGGTAGAGATCGGAGAGGTGCTAAATGAATATTTCTCATCTGTTTTCACTGAGGAAGAGGAGAATATCATCGAGGAGACGACTGAGATACGTGCTATTAGACTTGAAAGGATTCAGGTTAGTAAGGAGGAGATGTTATCAATTCTAGAAGGTGTGAAGCTAGATAAATCCCCTGGGCCTGAGAGGATTTTTCCGAGAATTCTCTGGAAAGCTCGGGAGGAGGTGGCGGAGCCCTTGGCTTTGATCTTTGAATCCTCATTGTCTGCAGGTTTAACACCAGAGGACTGGAGGATTGCGAATGTTGTGCCCTTGTTCAAGAAGGGCAGTAGAGATGAGCCAGGCAATTACAGCCAGTGAGCCTTACGTCTGTTGCAGGAAAAGTTTTGGAAAGGGTTGTAAGAGATCGGGTTTATAATCATCTCGGAAGCAACAATTTAATTGGAGATAGTCAATATGGATTTGTCAAGGGCAGGTCGTGTCTCACAAACCTCATGGAGATTTTGAGGAGGTGACCAAGCATGTGGATGAGAGAAGGCCAGTTGACGTAGTGTACATGGACTTGAGTAAAGCCTTTGATAAGGTTCCACATGGAAGGCTATTGGAGAAAATACGGTGCCATGTGATTGAGGGAGATTTAGCAGTTTGGATTAGAAACTGGCTTTCGGTAAAAAGGCAACCAGTGGTGTTTGATGGAAAATATTCAGCCTGGAGTCCGGTTACTCGTGGTGTGCCTCAAGGATCTGTTTTTGGCCCACTGCTGTTTGTCATTTTTATAAATGACTTGGATGCAGGCATAGGTGGATGGGTTAGTAAGTTTGCAAATGACACTAAAGTCGGTGGAGTGGTGGACAATGTGGAAGAATGTCGCATGTTGCAGGGAGACTTGGATAAAGTGCAAAATTGGGTGGAAAGGTGGCAAATGGAGTTCAATGTGAGGTGATTCGCTTTGGGAGGAATAATAGGAAGGTACAATACTGGGCCAATGGAAAGATTCTTGGTAGTGCGGATGTGCAGAGGGACCTTGGCGTCCATGTGCATAGATCTCTGAAAGTTGCCACCCATGTTGATAGTGCTGTGAAGAAGGCATACGGTGTGTTAGACTTTATTGGTAGAGGGATTGAGTTCCAGAGCCGTGACATCATGCTGCAACTGCACAAAACGCTCGTGCGACCTGTTCTGGTCGCTCCATTGCGGGACGAATTCGGAAGCATTGGAAAAGGAGCAGAGGAGATTTACCAGGATGTTGCCTGGTCTGGAGTGAAGGTCTTATGAGAGAAGGCTGAGCGACTCGAGTCTGTCCTCATTGGAGAGAAGAAGGCTAAGAGGGCCTTCAATAGAAACATACAAGACGATCAGAGAAAGATGAGTCAGGGTGGACGGTGAGAGTCTTTTTCCTAGGATGATGATGTTGGCTTGTACGAGGGGGCTCAGCTGCAAATTGAGGGGTGATGGATTGAAGACAGATGTCAGAGGCAGGTTCTTTACCCAGAGAGTGGTAAGGGCATGGAATGCCCTGCCTGCCAATGCAGTTAACTCAGCCACATTCAGGGCATTTGAACAGCCCTTGGATAAGCATATAGATGATGATGGGATAGTGTGAGGGAACGGGCTTAGATTAGTTCACAGGTTGGCGCAACATGGAGGGCCGAAGGACCTGTTCTGCACTGTATTTTTCTATGTTCACAGATGACACTAAAATGAGTGAGAGAGTAAAGTCTGAAGAGGACAATGAAAATCTGCGGAAGGATGCAGAAAGTTTAAGTGAATGGACAAGGGTCCAGCAGATGGAGTCCAATGATGGTAGATGTGAGGGTATCCATTTTGGTAGCAATTATGGAAAAATGGAGTCTTGCTTAAATGGTGAAAAATTGTAGCATGCTGCTCCGCAGAGTGAGCTGGGCAGCCTTGTGTCTGAATCAGGTAGTTTGCAGATGCGGCTGGTAATTGAGACAGCAAATGGAATAGTGTCCTTCATTGCGAGAGTGATGCAGTTTAAAAATCGGGAGGGTATGCTACAGTTGTTTCGGGTGCTGGTGAGGCTTGGTGTGGAGTAGTTTGTACAGTTTTAGCCTCCTCACTTGAGAAAGGATGTACTTGCACTGGAGGGGGTGCAAAGGAGGTTCACGAGGTTGATTCCAGAATTAAAAATGTTGCTGTACGGGGAGAGATTGAGTAGACTAGGATTGCAGTCACTGGAATTTAGAAGAATGAGGGGTGATCTAACAGAAACTTTTAAAATTATGAAACAAATGGATCGGAAATTGTTTCCACTGATGGGCGAAATTCCAACTCGGGGGCACAGCCTCAAAATAAGTGTGAACAGATATAAAATTGAGTTGAGGATGAGCTTCTTCATCCAAAGGGTTGTGAATCTGTGGAATTCTCTGCCCACTGAAACAGTTGAGGTTCCCTTGTTGAATGTTTTGAAAGCCAAAACAGATAGATCTTTGAACAGGAAAGGAATTGAGGGTTATGGTGAATGGGAGGGTAAGTGGAGCTGAGTCCGCAAAAAAGATCAGCGGAACGAGCTGGAAGAGACAGATGGCCTACTCCTGTTTTATTTCTTATGTCCGTACGTCCTTAGATTGCCATCCATGTCATTCCTCCTTCCCTGGAATAGGCCAGTTCTGAACTGAAGAGTAGGTCTTTAAATAACTCCCACATATCAAATGTTGACTTGTTCAATAAAAGCTCCTCCCAATTAATACTGCTCAGCTCCTACCTAACACTGATGTAATTTTCCCTCCCCCAATTTCGTCCCTTCCCACAAGGTCCTGATTATCCATGGCTGTCTTAAAATGTAAGGAGATGCGATCGCCCATTTAAGAAGCTCCTGGTTCACTGTTTTTCCCAAGTGGGAATCAGCTACAGGCTTTCTTGTTCCACGATGGGGGAGGAAATGGCCTAGTGGTATTATTGCTGGACTGTTAATTCAGAGACTGAGATAACATTCTGGGGACCTGTGTTCAAATTCCAGCACAGCAGATGGTGGAATTTGAATTCAATATAAAAGAAAATCATGAATTAAGAATATAATGATGACCATGAATTCATTGCCAAATGTCAGAAAAACTCAGCTGGTTCACTGATGTGCTTTAGGGAAGGAAACTGCCACCCTTACATGATCTGGCCTATATGTGACTGCAGACCCACAGCAATATGATTGACTTTGAACTGTCCCCTAGGCAATTAGGGATGGACAAGAAAGACTGCGTAGCTAGGGATGTCCTCCTCCCATTAACAAATAAATAACATTGGATTCTACATCTTCCGATCCAAGATCGTTTCTTGCTCTCATACTAATTTCTTCGCTTACAGTCACTTTCCCTCCTGCCTGTCTTTTTGGAATGTCGTAAAGCCCTGCGCACTTACCTCCAGTGTTGATCTCCTTGTAACCATGTCTTTGTAATAGCTATAAAATCATGCCCGTCAACCTAGAAATGTGCTATTTATTTGTTGATTTTGTTCTGAATACAATGGGCACGCAAGCAAAGAGCCATGAATTTAGCTTTATCACTTGATTTCACCTCTTGACACTATTTACAGCTGTTTTCTGTTTGTACATGCTGCCTTTTCCAGTACCACGCTGAGTATTGTTATCCCGATAGTTCTTTCGTCTCAGTCCGTGTGTATTCCTGGGCGAATGTGCTCGTGTGGTCTCAGGAGTTGCGGAGGTCACGGCTCTGGGACAGCCGTTTCATCGCCCTATGCTGCAGGTAAGAAGAAAAGAAAATCTCTTGCTCTGAGCTCTGCAAACCTGGGCAATGTCAAAAGGGAAACAAGGTCAAAAGAATTTCAACAAGAATCTCAAAATTAACTGCTGAATTCATATCAACATTACGGGGATCGCCCAACTTAGTGGCCACAACATCCCACTTTATATTCTTCACAAACAATCCAAAGGCTGAAGTATCCGTATCCCTCTTAACTTTTATGGTTTTTGAGCAAATTTCTTGTTTCTAACTTGTGCATATTTGTGGTGCCTTATGACTTCTTGCATTTAGCAATTGATAAACTCACTCTCTCACGAGTTCAGGAGAAGCTAGTTTTATAGAATCCCCAGTGTGGAAACAGGCCACTCAGTTCAACAAGCCCACAGCAAGCCTCCAAAGAGCATCCCACCTAGACCCATCCCCATTCCCCTACTCTATCCCTGTCAGCCTGCATTTCCCATGGCTAATGTACCTAACCTAGACATCCGTGGGCACTGTGGGTAATTCAGCATTGCCAATCCACCCAACCTGCACATCTCTGGACTGTGGGAGGAAACCAGAGCACCCAGCAGAAACCCACACAGACAAAGGGAGAATGTGCAAACTCCACACAGACAGTCATCCGAGGCTGGAATGGAACTCGGGTCCCTGGTGCTGTGAGGTAGCGTTACTAACTACTGAGTCACCGTGTCACCCTGAGTTATCTTGACTCCTTCTGAAACATAGGAAGGTATCCACAAGACAAAGATCCTTTTTAATCAGCTTAATTCGTACCAACTGAGGTGGATCTAGTTGTGTGTGTGAAGAAGGGGAGTCTTTCACGAGGGAACTTAACAATTTGGGAGACTCAGTCACCGAGGGAGCCTGACCCGAAGACTGGTCAAAACAATAATGATTCGATATGAATTAGTTAGAATGCAGCTGTTAACAGTAATCCTCCATCCCTATGTGGGAGCGAGATTTAACATTGAAAATCAAAACTGAAACTCTTGAACAAGGTAGTTCAAAACAGCCAGTTCTCTGATTGAGGTTGTGAACTTGCTCGCCGAGCTGGCTTCTTCTCATTCAGACGTTTCGTCACCATGATCGGTGACATCATCAGTACAGCCTCCAATGAAATGATGTTATTCTACTCTGTCTGGAATTGACACTGTCCAGTCTGTTACCATGAGTACTGTCATTTCCGGTTTTGATCTGTATGGGTTTGTGTGTGGGGGTCCAATTGTATCTGTTTGTTGGTTGCATGATGGGTGGAGAATCACGCCTCTCAGAGGACACTGCGACAAGGTAACCGTAGTAGCCCAAGCCAAGCATAGACACGCACAGGAATTCCGAGAGGCATGGCTCTGCACCCATTCTCCAGCCTCACATTCTTGGCCTCTTCAGTCTGAATATGATCACTCAACCACATCCTTGATGACAAACAATAGAGTCTGACTTCCCAAAATCTACAAACAGGACTGTCCAGACAGATCCATTTGTTCTAATGATATCATCTTCTGCTGGAGGGATTCCGAAATGTCTGCATTCTTCCTCAACTGAGCATTCCTTGCATTTGTGGTTGACAGAGCTGTCAGCCACGTCCATTGTGCTGCAGGGTTCCCAAGCGGAATATGAGTTGCTGTTCCTGCAACTTTGGGGTGGCATCATTTGTGGCACTGCAGGAGGCCCATGTTCAGTTTGGTTATGACTTTTGAGGAACAGATGGTCCCTTTGAGATTGAAATTGGAGAAAGATTTCAGGATTTTTTCATGTTCTTGTCTTTCTGTTATGCCCCTAGGTAAAAAGCAATGAAAGTGCCGTTAATTTTTTGCACGGCGAGCTGCTGCATACTAACCGGTCTCACACCATTACCAACACCTTGCCCTTGTGAAGGCAGATATGGATAAGGTTCTCAAAGCTGATAGAAGATTGAAACCACTCTAATCCTGTGACGATGGTAAGTTTCCCTTCTTTAAAAAAAAATGCTTGCAGCTGAATTCGCATAATATAGAGCACAGTGGCTCTGGTTAACACCACTGTCTCAATTCCACCCTTTGGTGACTTTCTGTGTGGAGTTTGCACATTCTCCATGTGCCTGCATGGGTTTTCTCCGGGTGCTCAAGTTTGCTCCCACAGTCAAAAGATGTGCAAGGTTGGTGGATTGGCCGTGCTAAATTTCCCAAGGTGTTCAGTGATGTGTAGGTTAGGTGAGTTATAGGTGGATGGGTCTGGGTGGGATGCTGTGAGGGGCAGCGTGGACGTGTTGGGCTGACGGACCTGTTTCCACACTGTAAGGGTTCTCTGATTCATGATTCTGTGATTTTACTGAGTGCAAAGGTACAATATTGACTCGTCATATTTGTCTCACCTCTTTACACATTGACAAGAAAGCTTTAATGTCAGTTTCTATGCATTTGCAACTTGTCTGCTGTCTCTCACAAGGCTGACTATATCTCCTTCTCTAATGCGCATCTCCTGTCCACTGACACTGAGAGGTGACACTTGCTTTTCATTTAGTACAATCAAGAAAACAATAGCCTCCATATTACATCCAGCGGCTTCTCTTAACACTCACACGTTGTTCTTTATTTCCTCCAGGTATTGACCACTCATGATTTCTCATTCCTCATCTCTTCTCTCGCTCTCTCTCTCGCTCTCGCTCTTGCGGTCTTTATCTCAGAGGTTCACAGTCACACTATGTTGCACATGCATATTCTGTCCCTCATGCACAAACACACTACACACACACAAAAAAAAGTCAGGAACACAGTCTCTCACGAACACACTCTGTCACATTCTCACTCATTCATACTCCACACTATCACACAGTCGTACACGGTCTTGCACACATTCTGTGGCACACTTGCATGCACTGTCGCAGGATCTTTTGCCAATGCTCTTACTCTCAAGTACACACACACGACCACAAATCTCTCCCTCACACACTTAGGTTTGCAAATTCACTTGCTGTCAAGCTCACTCACACTTACAGACACACTCACTCCCTCATGCATGCTGTAACACTCCCTTCTTGTGCTAACTCCCTTTCACACACTCTCAAGCACAGTCACTGGCACACACATTCTGTCGTGCGCACACACACACTTTCATGCACTGTCTTTGCACTCTTGAGCACAATCATATGCTCACCTCTCTCTTGCACACAGTCAATTTGATTTGAGTCAGAGATAATGGGAGCTGCAGATGCTGGAGAATCCAAGATAATAAAATGTGAGGCTGGATGAACACAGCAGGCCAAGCAGCATCTCTGATGAAGGGTCTTGGCCCGAAACATCAGCTTTTGTGCTCCTGAGATGCTGCTTGGCCTGCTGTGTTCATCCAGCCTCACGTTTTATTATCTTGATTTGAGTCATCATTGTCACATGTGCCCAGGTACAGTGAAAAGTTTTCTTCTGCATGCAGTATAGACAGGTGATATCAAACAAGGCGCATTAGTGAAACGGAACATAATGACAGCTACAGAGAAGATGCACAGAGAGCAAGATCAAAATTAGATTTAAGCTTTTCAGTGTCCTATTCAGATGTCCAATAACAGCGGTGAAGAAGCTGTTCTTGAATCTTTTCACGCATGTATACAAACTTTTTTTACATCTTCCCTTCCGAAAAAGGGAGAAGAGAGTGTAATTGTGGGGTGAGAAGGGCCTTTGATTATGTCAGTTTCTTTCCCGAGGCAGCGGGAAGTAGAGGTGGAATCACCGAATGGAAGGCTGGTTTGCATGATGGACTATGCTGTGTTCATGACTCTGCAGTTTCTTGTGGTCGTAGGAAGAGCTGTTGCCAAACCATGCTGTGACTTGCATCCAGATAGGATGCTTTCTCTGGTACATGAATGAAAGTTGACCTTGCGGACACTCCAAATTACCTTAGCCTGCTGGGGAAATAGAGACATTTGGTGTGCTTTTTTGCCCATTGCGACAATCTGGGTGGACCAGGAGAGATTGTTGGTGATCGACACTCTCAACTATCTCCACCTCAGCAACACCTCTCTCACTGTCTGATGCAGGCGCTCACACACTCACATTCTGTCACCTATTCTGTCTGTCTGTCTCTCCCTCATCGCCCATCTCTCTCTCTCTCGCGCTCTCTCTCTCTCTCGCGCTCTCTCTCTCTCTCGCGCTCTCTCTCTCACGCGCTCTCTCTCTCGCTGTCTCTCTCTCGCGCTCTCTCTCTCGCGCTCTCTCTCTCGCGCTCTCTCTCGCGCTCTCTCTCTCGCGCTCTCTCTCTCGCGCTCTCTCTCTCGCGCTCTCTCTCTCTCGCGCTCTCTCTCTCGCTCTCGCGCTCTCTCTCTCTCGCGCTCGCGCTCTCTCTCTCTCTCTCGCGCTCTCTCTCTCTCTCGCGCTCTCTCTCTCTCGCGCTCGCGCTCTCTCTCTCGCGCTCTCTCTCTCGCGCTCTCTCTCTCGCGCTCTCTCTCTCGCGCTCTCTCTCTCGCGCTCTCTCTCGCGCGCTCTCTCTCGCGCGCTCTCTCTCGCGCTCTCTCTCTCGCGCTCTCTCTCTCGCGCTCTCTCTCTCGCGCTCTCTCTCTCTCGCGCGCTCGCTCTCGCGCGCTCTCGCTCTCTCTCGCGCTCTCTCTCTCTGTCTCTGTCTCCCTCCCCCACCCCCCCAACCTCTCTGGCTTTGTCTGTCTCTCTCTCTCTCTCTCTCTCTCTCTCTCTCTTTTTCTCACACACCAACTCATTGCTCAGTATTCCATGGTATCTGAATTGTTGGAAGAATTAACTTAGACTGAGCGTGGATTTTCTCCCAAATTAGTTATGACAAAGCAGAACCAATTCTGCCTGGAAGAAGAAAGGCAGGAGCCATAATAATTAGGGATTGTAAGAGGAACCGTGCTATGATATGCATCCAGATAGGATGCTTTCTGTGGTACATCAATGAAAGTTGCCCTTGTGGGCACACGGAATTGCCTTAGCCTCCTGGGAAGTAGAGACAACGGTGTGCTTTTTTGCTCATTGCGATGATGTGGATGGACCAGTGAACTAATCTAACCCCATCCCCCTACACGATCCCATAATCATCCATATGCTTATCCAAGGACTGTTGAAATGCCCCTAATGTGGCTGAGCTAACTGCATTGGCAGGCAGGGGGTTCCACATCCTTACCACTCTCTGAGTAAAGAACCTGCCTCTGATATCTATCTCAAATCTATTATCCCTCACTGTTTAGCTGTGCCCCCTCATACAAGCTGACGTCATCATCCTCGGTAAAAGACCCACACTGTCCACCCTGTTTCATCCACTGATCATCTTGTATGTCTCTATTAAATCCCCTCTGAACCACCTTCTCTCCAATGAGTACAGACCCAAGTCCCTCAGCCTTTCTTCAGAAGACCTTCGCTCCGGACCAGGCAACATCTCCTCTGCACCTTTTCCAATGCTTCCACATCCTTCCTGTAATGGGGCGACCAGAACTGTACGCAATATTCCAAATGAGACCGCACCAGCTGTTTGGACAGTTGCTCTGGATCTCAATCCCACTGCCAATAAAACCTAAAACACCGTAAGCCTTCTTCACAGCGCTATCAACCTGGATGGCAATTTTCAGGGATCGACTTAGATGGACACCCTCTGCAGAGCAACACTACCAAGAATCTTTCCATTGACCCAATATTCTGCCTTCCTATTATTCATCCCAAAGTGAATCACCTCACATTTATCCGCATTGAACTCCATCTGCCGCCTTTCCGCCCAATTCTGCAGTTCATCCAAGCCTACCTGTCACCTGCAACATTCTTCCACATTGTCCACCACTCCACCGACTTGAGTGTCATCTGCAAACTTACTAACCGATCTACCAATGCCTCCGTCCAAGTCATTTATAAAAATGACAAACAGCAGTGGTCCCAAAACAGATCCTTGAGACAAACCAGTAGTAACCAGACTCCAGGCTGAATATTTTCTATCAACCACCACTGGTTGCCTCCTTAGCCAAAGCCAGTTTCTAATCCAACCTGCTAAATCTCCCTCAATCCCATGTCTCCATGTTTTCTCCAATAGCCTACCATGTGGAACCTTATCGAAGGCTTTACT
Source organism: Stegostoma tigrinum (assembly GCF_030684315.1). Taxonomy (NCBI): domain Eukaryota; kingdom Metazoa; phylum Chordata; class Chondrichthyes; order Orectolobiformes; family Stegostomatidae; genus Stegostoma; species Stegostoma tigrinum. Next base: position 253,562 of record NW_026728736.1, read on the forward strand.
GAAGTCCATGTCCACCACGTCAACTGCCCGACCCTCATCCACGTGCTTGGTCACCTTCCAAAATTACTCAATGAGGCTTGTGAGACACGACCTGCCCTTGACAAATCCATGTTGACTATCTCCCATCAAATTGGTGCTTGCTCGATGATTATAAATCCTCTCTCTTATAATCCTTTCCAAAACTTTTCCTGCAACAGACGGAAGGCTCACTGGGTTTATAATTACCTGGGGCATCTCTACTGCCCTCTTTGAACAAGGGCACAACATTTGCAACCCTCCAGCCTTCTGGTACTAAACCTGTAGACAATGAGGATTCAAAGATCAAGGCCAAAGGCTCCGTCACCTCCTCCGTAGCCTCCCAGAGAATCTGCAAGTTTCGAAGGATGATGCGTTGTATCCGGAGGTTGGTGGGGTGGTACGTCAGGACGAGGGAGACTTTGTTTTGGTTGTTGTTGCGGGGTGGGGTGAGAGGGATTTGTTGCAGGAAATGCTGGAGACACGGTCGAGGGCGTTATCAACCACAGAGCGGGGCAAGTTGTGGTCCTTGAAAATGAGGACATCTGAGATATACGGGAATAGAATACCTCATCCTGGGAGTGCAGATGCAGAGGCAAAGGAATGGGGAATAGGAGATGAAGTGTTGCAGGAATATGGTGGGAGGAGGTGTAATCTTGGTCGCTGTGGGAATTGGTGGAGTTGAAATGGATATTTGTTTCTCAGTGGTTGGAAATAGAGTGGTCCAGGTAGGAGAGAGAGGTATCAGAGATTGTCCAGGTTAACTTCAAGTTCGGGAGGAAGGTGTTGGTGAAGTGGATGAACTGTTAGAGCCCCTTGTGGGAACACGAGGCGGTGCCGATACAGTCATCAATGTAACGGAGGAAGAGGTGAGGTTGAGGGCCAGTGTAGGTACGGAAGAGGGAGCGTTCCGTGTAACCTACAAAGAGGCAGGCATAGCTTGGGCCCATTTGGCTACCCTGGCCACCCACTTTGTCTGTAGGAAGTGGGAGGAATTGAAAGAGAAACTGTTGAGGGTTGTTCAAGGACCGGAACTTCCCCCTCCCCAGTGGTCAAAAACGCCCTCGACCGTGTCACCCGCGTTTCCCACAACTCATCCCTCACACCCGCACCCCATAATAACTTCCAAAACAGTGTCCTCCTCGCCCTCACATACCACCCCACCAACATCCGGATTCAATGCGTCGTCCTCCGACCCTTCTGCCATCCGCAATCCGACCCCACCACCGAAGACATTTTTCCCACCACCCTTAGGTGACCCCCTTATCCGCTCCACACTCCCCTCTAGCACTCCCTACACCCAGCACTTTTCCCTGCATATCCATAAATGTTGTCATCACAACGTTTAAAATTCACTGGTCCCGATACCTCCCCCCTCACCCCCATCCCAGTCCCCAGGAAGAATTTCCTCATCAAACAGATGTTTACCTGCACATCTGCTAATGTGGTACACTGTATCCACTGTTGCCATTGTGGCCCCCTCTACATCGGGGAAACCAAACAGAGGTTTGGGGACCGCTTCACCTGTGCTCAGTTTGCACTAAAGAACTGCACCTCCCAGTCGTGAACTGTTTCGACTCTCCCTACCAATCCTCAGGTAACATGTCCATCCTGGGCCTCCTGCAGTGCCACAACGATGCCACCTGAAGGTTGCAGGAGCAGCACCTCATATTGCGCTTGGGAACCCTGCACTCCATGGTATCAATGTGGACTTCACAAGCTTCAAAATCACCCCTCCCCCTCCCGCATCCCAAAACCAGCCCATCTATCCCATCCTACCACCTCAAACCCCACCCCCATTTCCTACCTCCTAACCTCTTCCCGCCCCGGAGACCTGTTCGTCCTCCCCGGACTGACCTATCCCCTCCCTACCTCCCCACCTGCACTCACCTCTGCTGGCTCCATCCCCACCTCTTTAACTTGTCTGTCTCCTCTCCACCTATCTTCTCCTCTATCCATCTTTGATTCGCCTCCCCCTCTCTCACTATTTATTTCAGAACTCTCTCCCCCTCCCCCTTTTCTGATGAAAGGTCTCGGCCCAACGTGTCAGCTTTTGTGCTCCTCAGATGCTGCTTGGCCAGCTGTGTTCATCCAGCTGCACACTTTGTTATCTCTACATCTCTTAACAACCTCATTAAGTGAGTTCTAGAGAGAACTATGCAGGGTAGACTTTGGGTTTATCATTCTAACTTGCCAGTCCTGAAAGATGAAAGTTGGTTTGTGTTGGATGTTTGTCTCATAGCTATGAAAGATATCCTGAAAGGATTTTTCAAATCTTTTGTTGAGAATTGTACCCATTTAGTCACTAATCCTTTTCCTTCTTTAAAGTTTCCATAGTAGTGACAAATTTCAAATATCTGCAGAATTTTATTTGGCTTTGTATTGGTTCTCTGTGATTCTCTGTTAATGGCTCCGCGACCTGCCAGCTAATTACAGAATTTATCATTGATGTGCCTGTACCAAAATCTTTCGTCTTATACTATTTCTCCCAATTTCAGGAGAAAGTCCAGAGAGACCTTTTAAAGGAAAGGGGATTAGAAAGAAAATCTATCGATCAAAATCATGAATAGTTGATAAATTATTTGCATTCCATATTTCCAGAACCTGCCCCGGAAGAGAGAGCCCAAAGAATTGCCAAAGCTGTCCGCAAACAGTCAATAGAAGTGAAGGAAAATTGGGAACAACTGAAAATCCGTGCGAGCAACTGGCAGAAACAGGTGGAAAAGGCGTTGGAGAAACTTCAAGAACTGCAGAAAGTTCTGGATGATCTTGAGGCTCATGTGATAACAGCTGAGGGGGTCCACACTGATTGGCAACCTGTGAGTGACCTGCTTATTGACTCATTGCAGGATCACTTTGATAAAACCACAGTAAGTGCAATTACATTACACTTCACTTATGAACAGATGTAACCACAATGTTGTATCGAGACGATCAGTAATATGAGTACTTCAGTAATATTGATTTGAATGGTTGTTAACTTAATTTGCAAATTAAAACTTAGTTGAGCATGCCTTCTGATGATATCACATCATTAATATTAGTATAGTTGAGGATTCTATTAGTCAGTGACATCAGCTGAGTTATCTGCTTGTTGCCATGTTATCAGGGTTCAAGGTAAAGTCTTAGCACGCCATTTGGCGACTCCTTAGAGAGAGACAACTGGTTATGATTTAACCTGAAGATCACCATGCCTCAGGGAAGTAGAGGGGTTGAGGCGAAGACCCTTTGTGGTCAGCTCACTGGTGTGGCAATTGAGCCCTCTCTGCAGGGCATCAGTCTGCATCACAAGCCAACTGAATTTGAATAGAGTTTAGGATTGGAGAGCCATCCATGCAATTATTTTTTTTGAATGAATGTTTCTCACTGGGACTGTCTCACCGGCAAACTTTTTAAAAGCCAGCTCAGCCATACAGGCGAGATCAGTTCCTGATCTCAGCTGAATTTTTTGACCTGGGGTGGGTCAGCGTTAGGAGTTCATTGATTGGAATGAATTCTCATTAAGTTAGCGAGAGGGATACTACACGTGAATAGGTCGATGTTTTGAAAAGAGGATGAGATATGAGCCCAAGTTTAATTGATGTGGAAGACCAGCCACAATCATCATCGACAGTGGAGCAAGCTTGAGTGGCCATGCAACATTGTGCTGCCACTATTTGACTTGTTCTGTGGAAAGGAAGGAAAATGGTCCAAGTGTCAAAAATGCCGAAGACCACATCATTCTACACCCTAAAATTTGATTGTGTTCAGCATATTATCACTCCTGGTACCCCTAAATCCTGGTCTATCATCTCAGCAGCTCGACTCTGCCCAAAAGCTGGTTACTTGTGACATTTTTGAGGGATCTTCCCAAGTCTGAAAATCATTTTTGTTTTTGTACAATCAAAGTTGGCCAGTGTGGAAGGAGGTCGTTTGGCATATCGTAGCTCTTTGAAATAACTCCCCAATTCGTCCCCCTCTGCTTGGCAATGACTTCAACCACTTATAAAATCTCTTTAATGGAGGGAAACTTTGAAGGCGTGTGATTGGAGTGTTAACCATCCCAGAATACAACTGAGCCTTATTAAGTTGTTAGTTCAGATGATCAAGAGCTTGATGAAAGAGGATTGTTTGAAAAAGTGCCTTAAAAGAGGAAATGTACAGAGGCTAAGAGGTGTAGGAAGTTAGCGAGTTTTGAGAGGATTTGTTGCTTGGGTTGAGGTTCTGGATGTGAGTTTGCTCGCTGAAGGTGTAGGAAGTCTCTTCTTGGGTTTGAAGCCGACACAATTAAATGTTTGGCAACTAGTAGTGGGCCGTTTAAAATCAAGAGTGGGCAAGAGGACATAATTAGACGAGTGCAGTTATCCTGAAGTATGGTTGGACTGGTGGAGATTACCAAAATAGCGATAGGCATAGCCAAGTAACGATTTGTAAACAAAAATGAGAATTTAATAAAATTACTGTTAATGGTATCAGTCAGGTGGAAAGTACAGAGAATAGGAATTGGTTCAAGTTGAGACTCAGGCAGTGGAGTTTTAGACGACCTCAAGTGTTCAATGGACAAATGTGGGTCTCCATCAGGGAATGCATTGGAATTGTCAGGTCCAGAAGTGAAGTAGTTCCAGGTGAAGGTTTCACTGCGAATGAGCCGAGACAAGAGACAGGTTGGCAGGATTGAAAAGATGGAAAGAGACAGCTTTAGGGATTGCATGAATGTGTGGTCGGACGTTCATCATGGGATAAACAAGATGCCAAGGTTGTGCTGAGACAAGTGTAATATTACATTGTTGCCAAGGCAGAGTAATGCAATCAGTAGGTCGTGAATAGAGATTGGTGTGGGGACCACAAAGTGGTCTTCCCAGTTTGAAATTGTTATCTCGACATAGTTGCGCAACTTTATGTTCTGTTCAAAAGGCATTACTGACAAGGAAACAGAAGTTAGCCATTTGTTTACTTGTCAATATATCTTGATTTTTCCACCATGTTCTCCAATTATTGACACAACATGTGCACTGTACGAAGTGAACCGTTCAAACCTTGAAAGGAGATGTTAAAATTGTGGAATATGAAGTTAAATTTATTTTATTGAAAATTTAAATAAATTACATGAAGGTTTGACCAAGACTGCAAGGAATTCAATGGATCACCAGATGAATAAAACAAGCAGTAGTAAGGTGGTATTAGCTGGATGTTCCTGAAGAAAGAGAACGCAGCCAACCTTTCTTCCATCAGGGGGATTAATTGTGTGGTGTCAGACACAGTCGATGAAATCATTCCTTCTGTCTTTACTGTCTGACTAGACTATGGTTGTAATATTTCCTTTTTTAAGCGCTCAAGGTTCGACATACTTCACTTGACATTCTCAATTTATAAATTTTAAGAAGTTGACTTATTGTTAAGTCACGATAGGATTGAAAACACATTCTATAACTGTTTGAAGTCAGAAGTCACATAACACCAGCTTGTCGTCCAACAGGTTCATTTGAAATCACACAAGCTTTTGGAGTGCAGCCCCTTCATCAGGTGCAGTTAGTGAGGTGACCACAGAGAGAGACAGCTTATCAGCAGAGAGATCAAATGATCATAGAATTGGCGTGAGTGGAGTGTCAGATAATAACTCTATGCAGGTACCAAGAGTGTTAGAGGCAAGTAAAGCGTTTATAAAGTCCATGTCAGTGCTGTGTTGTCATGATAATCAGGCAACGCAACAGGAATGTACAAAAGGTGACATCTCAGGTCAGACTCTGACTTGTAGTTTCGAGGCTTGTGTTCAGAATCTGTCTTAGAGTTTTAACCTTTATTTCAAAAGCAAGAATTTATAAGATACCACACTGACTGTAACTACAAGTTGTGTGTTTCTTCAACAAAATATCTGCAAACCAACAAACATCCTGGATGAAGACTTATTATCTGACACTCCACTCACACCAGTTGTATGATGTTTTGATCTGTCTGCTTATCAATTGTGTGACTGTGTGTTTTCCTCCCTGACCGCACCTGATGAAGGGACTGCACTCCCAAAGCTTGTGTGATTTCAAATAAACCTGTCAGATTATAACCTGATGTCATGTGACTTCTGACTTTGTCTATCCTAGTCCAACACCAGCACCTCCACATTATAACTGTTTGGAACCAAGTCAGTGCAACAGGTACATATCGAACATTTGACTTCAGAAGAATGCCGAGTGCTGAAAAGTTCATTAATAACAAAGGATTTCTTCATTGTGCCATCTATCGTAACATGCTGCGTCTCACAGTCACAATGAAAGGATGGCCACTTGAATTTAGCAGGGCCAAGAACAGTTATGGACATTTTTAGCATGGGAGGAGGCCATTCAACTTATTTTAACTGTCCCAGCTCTCTCCCAGCGCAACAAAATTAATCCTTCTCTCGAACTCATTCCACATATTTCACAGAATTGAAATATATAGGTACATACTTAAGAGATTTTAACATCAAGTGAGCAGTTCTCGCACTTCACCTTGTCACTAAAAATGGAAAACGTGACTTACAAGGAGTGGGTCTTTATTTTGTTCTGTTTTGATGATGAAGCAGATGCAAGTCCAAGTGCTGGAACTGGCGTCTTGAACTTAGCAACTGTTCAATGTGTATAAAATGAATTCTGTGCACATCTACTAAAAGCAGTTTTATGGAAGGAAAAGGCACCAAAGAAGATTTGGTGTATTGTGCTTGATGCTATTATACTCCAACCTGTGAAAACAGAACTCTACAACTGTGAGTGTTGAGTTCTGAGAGGGTGCTATCTTGTTTGAATGTACATTGCTAAGCCTAGGCATATTTTCCCAACAGCAAAATTGGTAATCCAGCAAGAAATGGATATTTCTCACATTTGTTGGCTGTAAGTGTCTGTTTAAAGTTTGAGTACAGTTTCCTTATATACAGGTGCTTAACCTGCTTTTACAGTTGGAACATTTGTTGTGCCAATGAAAATTTTTTGAATGGTTTCACCTCCAATTTTCCTCTTTATACATATTTGGTATTTTTTTCAGGGTCAGGACTATCTTCAAAATCTGAGATTGGGTTTTGAAAGACAGCAGCCTTTGTTTTGGAGAGATAATGGGAACTGCAGATGCTGGAGAATGCGAGATAACAACGTGTGGAGCTGGATGAAGACAGCAGGCCAAGCAGCATCTGAGGTGCACAAAAGCTGACGTTTCGGGCCGAGAACCTTCTTCAGAAAATGGGGAGGGGGTGCGGGTTCTGAAATAAATAGGGAGAGAGGGGGAGGCGGATGGAAGATGGATGGAGGAGAAGATAGGTGGAGAGGAGAGTATGGGTAGGGAGGCAGGGAGGGGATAGGTCAGTCTGGGGAGGCCGGACAGGTCAAGGGAGTGGGATGAGGGGAAATAGGGGTGCGGTATGAGGTGGGAGGGGTGATGGGTGAGAGGAAGAATAGGTTAGGGAGGCGGGGACGAGCTGGGCTGGTTTTGGGATGCAGTGGCAGGACAGGAGATTTGGAAGCTTGTGAAATCCACACTGATAGCATTGGGCTGCAGGGTTCCCAAGCAGAATATGATTTGCTGTTCCTGCAACCTTGGGGTGGCGTCATTATGGCACTGCAGGAGGCCCAGGTTGGACATGTCCTCTCGGGAATGGGAGGGGGAGTTGAAATGGTTAGTGACTGGGAGGTGCAGTTGTTTCTTGCAAACTGAGCGTAGGTGTTCTGAAAAGCGGTCCCCAAGCCTCTGCATCGTTTCCCCAATGTAGAGGAAGCCACAACGGGGACAGCGGATGTTTTGGATATTTCTTAAGCATTGATTTTCATTCAGAGTTGGTTGGATTTTGCTGAAGCAATAGACATAACTCACTATGACGTAGACAATGTCAGAGTTCATGTTTCGCGTCCTGTGACCCTTCCTCAGATCTCACTCTTCACTGATGCTGCCAGACCTGCTGAGCTTTTCCAGCAAGTTCTGCTTTTGTTGCTGATTTACAGTGCCCACAGTTCTTTTGTTTTTTACGACACAGACAAAACTTGATCTCTGCAGGAAGCATGATGCTGCATTCTCCAACTTTCCTGCCTTTTTGTAATATAATATTGTCTTTTTAGGACAGAAGTGGCTTTTTTTGTTTGTTTTAACTTCCGCACATACTTTCTATGCAGGTTAAAAGTCTACACCTTTTCAGTTATCTGCTGCATAATGAAGACTTGGAACAATTTTTTTTCATAAAGTAGAAAATCAGTGTGGTTTGTTTTCCAAAATGTGATTTGTAAGTGCAACACTTAACAGTGTGTTCATCAAACTATTGTTTCCTTTGATCTTTGTGTTGCAGAAATTTCTAGAATCATTTCATATGTATTTTTCTTGATATATTTTAGCAGCTTTCCTGGAGCAAGTCTGTTTTCCTTCGGATGAGACGACTTTCAGACATACTCCCTTTATTATGAGATTTAATTGCGGTAAAATGAGGAGGATTTTTATTCACTGAGACACACATGACTATATGTTGAAAGCATTGGAAAAAGCGTTCTGTTCGGACTGTCATGTTATCTGGTGTTTGTACCAGGCTTTCCGATGAAATGCAAGTGATTAAGGATGCTACTGATGCCACATGTTATTACAAGAGGAAATGAACATACAAGTAAGGATTTTATGCCACATTTATACATAGCATGGGCCATGCAGCGTGGATGCAGTGACTGAGTGAAATGGGATGCAGTGACTGAGTGAAATGGGATGCAGTGACTGAGTGAAATGGGATGCAGTGACTGAGTGAAATGGGACGCAGTGACTGAGTGAAATGGGACGCAGTGACTGAGTGAAATGCTCACAGCGAATTGCCCCCTCCATCCTGACCCGCTCACAGCGACTTGCCCCTGCAGTCCTGTCCCAATCACAAGGACTTGCCCTCTCCGTCCTTACCCGCTCACAGTGACTTGCCCCTGCAGTCCTGACCCCCTCACAGTGACCTGCCCCCTCACTCCTGACCCGCTCTACATTGAGGAAACCAAGCAGAGGCTTGGGGACCGCTTTGCAGAACACCTCCACTCGGTTCGCAACAAACAACTGCACTTCCCAGTCGCGAACCATTTTAACTCCCCCTCCCATTCCTTAGACGACATGTCCATCATGGGCCTCCTGCAGTGCCACAAAAATGCCACCCGAAGGTTGCAAGAACAGCAACTCATAATCTGCTTGGGGACCCTGCAACCCAATGGTATCCATGTGGACTTCACCAGCTTCAAAATCTCCCCTTCCCCAACTGCATCCCAAAACCAGCCCAGTTCTTCCCCTCCCCCTACTGCATCACAAAACCAGCCCAGCTGTTCCCTTCCCCCGACTGCATCCCAAAACCAGCCCAGCCTGTCTCCACCTCCCTAACATGTTGTTCCTCTCACCCATCCCTTCCTCCCACCTCAAGCCACACCTCATCCTGCCTCCTTGACCTGTCTGTCTTCCCTGGACTGACCTATGCCCTCCCTACCTCCTCACCTGTACTCTCCTCTCGACCTATCTTGTTTTCTCTCCATCTTCGGTCCGCATCCCCCCCCTCCCTATTTATTCCAGTTCCCTCTCCCATCCCCCTCTCTGATGAAGGGTCTAGGCCCGAAATGTCAGCTTTTGTGCTCCTGAGATGCTGCTTGGCCTGCTGTGTTCATCCAGCTCCACACTTTATGTTGGATTCTCCAGCATCTGCAGTTCCCATTATCAGTGGCATTTTCCTCTTCATCGAAGTTTGTGCAAAAGCAACACGATATGGGGCGGCACGGTGGCTCAGCGGTTAGCACTGCAGCCTCACAGCAGTGGGGACCCAGGTTCAATTCCAGCCTCAGACAACTGTCTGTGTGGAATTTGCACCTTGTCCCTGTGTCTGCGTGGGTTTCCACCAGGTGCTCCGGTCTCCTCCCACAGTCCAAAGATGTGCACGCTAGGTGGATTGGCAATGCTAAATTGCCCGTAGTGTTCAGGGGCGTGGGTCTGGGTGGGATGCTCCAAGGTTTGGTGTGCACTTGTTGGGCCAAAGGGCCTGTATCCACACTGTCGGGAATCTAAACAAACCTGTTCCCACATCTCCATGTTATAACCCTGCTGATCACTGCACACAGAGATGTTTGATAACAAAAGGATAACAATAATATTCAAACCCAGTGCTGGAGATGTATTTTAAATACACGGAGGCCAGTGTCGATCTCCAATTCAACTTTTATTTACAAATGAACTGTCTTCAACTTTAGCACTGCCTCATTCAGAGATAGTTGACAGGGTGTCAGCATCTCTGATGCTCACACCTCTTATCTGTCAGCCAGGGCTCCCTGATTTGGGCTGTTAATATGGAACAATCAGGCAACTCATATTCTGTGAGGTTCAACTGGCCGACCTGGTCACAAACCAGTGCGGTGTGTTCATCGAAAATCAAACGTACTAGAAAGATACCATTCCATACCAGTGTAAAGGAAGGCATGAGGCTAAACTGGGGAGGGAAGGGAACTGCTTATTGGGGGTGGCCCAGAGAGTAAAAGAAAATCGAATGGGAAGAAGACCATTTGAGACTGAGGGAGACAGATGTAATTGCCTGAATGAGGCATTCCAATTGCGAAATGGATTTTAGTGTGTACACCATGTTCAGTTTCCCCGATCTTAATCTGTCCTCCTCTTTAAATCATTAGTATCTGAAATTTCTGTATCATTTCCAAATGTTCTGTCTCTAATGTTATGCTGTTGGAGTTGGTTGAACTGCAGAGATATTATTTATTTGCACAAATGTGTTCAGTGAAATGAGTTGCATGCTATTTATGTATTATTCTTGCTGATTCTATTGTACGCATACAAATTAAAGTTAGTTCCACTTTTGAACAACAAACTGCTTTTAGATGTCTGATGTATCTCATTTGCCTGCCACTTACTCTTGTTGATGAGTTGTGTTTCTGTTTGGTGAAGAAATATGAATGAGCTGGAGCACTAATGGCAATGCCCAATGTGGTGATCTTCCAACATTGCAGCTGGAAGGTGGGGCAGGAAGGGGGATGGGTTTCACAAGAACTATCACAGAGGGAAATGCAGAGACAGGTGATGTGTGTGGCAGCACCGAGACAGTGAGGAGAATGAAATGCAATGAAAGGGGAATCTGGCTGTAGTCTCAAAGGCACGGGCTGAATGGAAGAGGACAGAAAGGATTCACTCAGAGGAAGAGAAGATCAGACTAGACTGACTGTGAAACAGGCAGTAATCATTGGCAAGTTACTGATAGGAGGGTGAATCAATCGGGCTCACTTTAAGACTGTTTACAGTTACCATATAGTTTGTGGGAGATGTGCAGATCAGGCCAGGCTCATAGAGAAACGCTTCCCGGAGTAATTAACATGGAGACCCCACTGGGAAAGAGTGAGGGGTTGGCCGTCCTGCTTCCACTGCTGCTGGTGATGTCCAGGCCAGTCATTCTGGCCAGAGACTTCAGCAGCATCATCGGCACGAATGAACAATATAGAGGGTATGACAGTGAACTGGACTCGACGTCCCGATTTCTGATGGAAACGGTTAAAGTTGCCAAGCTGCATAACATCTTCAGCACCCCTGCAGACTGAGCATAGAGTAGAAACGCCTGGTCATAGCCAGACGGGTCTATCCACCCATTGGATAGATTTCCTGTTTGCGCCCACACGTCCTCGATCATATCCATTGAAGTCAAGCCGGTGTTCTTCTCTGACTACTGCCTCCTGCTGGCTGACTGTCACCTACAGGATGACCAGCGGGCTGGCAAGGGAACATGGAAGCTGACCCCAGAAAAACATGAAGAAGCTCAAAAGAGAGCACACAGGGTGGAGAACGATGAAGACCCTTTTTGCACTTGGTGGGAGGCAGTCAAAGCGAACACCAAGAAGTTCTTTGTCCTGAAAAGTGTTCAGAAGGTGAGAGAGAGTTGGGCAAAACTGTTCAAACTCCAGAAACCCGTGCAAAACCTACTCTTACTCCAGACAATCGGGTCAATGTCACGAAGGAGCCCCAGGAGGTGTGGAGGCAGGAAGCCCCACTCTCTGCCTTGGAGGCCTCCAAGATAATCTTGCGGTTCAGGGTCTGCACTGTGGAGCAAGAGAGAATAACAGTCAGAGACAGACAGCACTGAAACAGACCGTTTGGTCCAACTTGTTCATGCTGACTCGATATCCTAAATAAATGTAGTCCCATTTGCCAGCATTTGGCCCATATCCCTCTAAACTCTTCCTATTCATTTTCCCACCCAGATGGCTTTTAAATGTTGAAATTGTACCAGCTTCCAATCCTCTCTCTAGCAGCTCATTTCATACATACACCACCCTCTGCATGAAAATAATGTACCTTAAATCCCTTTTAGATCTTTCCCCTGTTACTTTAAACCTATGCCCTCCAGTTATGGACTCTCCCACCCCAGGGAACAGACAATGTCTATAAACCCTATCCATGCCTCTCATGCTCTTACTAATCTCGATCAGGTCATCCCTCAGCCTTTGATGCTCCAGGGAAAATAGACCCAGTCTATTCAACCTCGTCCTTGAGCTTTAACCCTCCAACCCAGTCACCATCCTTGTAAATCTTTTCTGAACCCTTTCCGGTTTCACAACATCCTTCCCACAGCAGGGAGACTGGAATTAGATACAGTATTCCAATGGAGGCCAAATCAGTGCCCTTTAAAGCTGCATGTGACCTAATGAGATGTGTTCACATTCCGTCTTCTTGAAGATGCTAAAGGAGAGCTCTGTGCTCAGCAGCCTGAAGGATGAACATAGCTCGATAAGTTTGTCTCAATCAGACATCCTGAAGCTCAGCAAATCCTTTCAAGCCAGTCCGTATGACACTCTGACCACAGCCAGCGCAATGACACCCAGACATTCCTGTCCTCAATCCTGGGGGTCTTAGACAACACCAAGCAGGAGAGCCTGGACCGACCATTATCTCTGGATGAGCTGGAGAAGGCCTTCGAAAAGAATAAAACTCTGGGAAGTGATGCCTTTCCAGCCGAGTTGTATTCAGCTCTTTGGGAGTTGATTGGCCAGGGCCTGCTGGAGCTGTACGACAGTATGCTTCTGTCAGGTACTATGAGCGAATCCATGAGGAATGGTATCATCACCCTGACCTGCAAGTGGAAGGGATTGAGGGAGGAAGTTAGAAAGCAGCGACCAATATAATTGGCGAATGTAGCCTACAAAATCCTGTCTCAGTCATTTGTAACTGGGTCAGGTCTGCTCTGCGATTGGTGATTGACCCTGACCAAACCTGTGCTGCAGGGGACAGGACGATCTCTGAGAGCCTCGCGCTCCGAGGGATACGATCACCGGCAGGCAGAACAGAGGGGTGGATACCTGCCTCATCAGCCTGGACCAAGAGAAGGCCTTTGGCAGGATATTGCAGACCAACATGTGGGATGTGCTTTATAAAATGGGCTTAGGGGAGAGAATCTGCAATTGGGCCCGACAGATCTACACCGACATCATGAGCGCAGTCTCAATCTGCGTATGGGAATCACAGAGCTTACCCATCAGATCCAGGGTCTGGCAGGGCTGCCCACTCTCTCGTGCCTTTTTGTGTGCTCTATCGAGCCCTTTGCTGAGTCCATCAGTAAGGATGTGAGCCTGAGAAGTGTGATTATTCCAGGTAGAGCGGGCCTGCAGGTCAAAGCGTCCCTGTCCGATAACGATGTTACCAATCTCTGCTCAGCCCCAGTGTCAGTGCGCAGGTTCATGAGCATCTGTGACCCTTTCAAACTGGCCTCGGGAGCCATGGTAAATCGAGACAAGAGTGAGGCCATGTCCTTTGGGATCTGGCCTGAATGATCCTTCATTCCCTTCACCGTCAGGGCAGATTACCCAAAAGTGCTGGGCACACAGTTCAGAGAGCCTGGGGCGTGCAGAAAGCCTTGGGAGGTGCACATTGTGGGTAAAATCCTGGTCATCAGGTGTGAGGCACTCTCTCTGTTGTTGTGCATGGCACAGTTCTGGCCCATCACCCACACTGCACTGTTTCCCTCATCCGAGCCATCTTCCATTCCTACTGGAAGCCTAAGATAGACCGTGTCTGCAACAACTCCATGTACTAAGCTCTGGCTAAGTGGGGGAAGAACGTACCCAATGTCACCCTCATCCTGATGTCCACCTTGTTGTGCATTAAGCTGTGTGTAGACTCTCAGTACGCAAAGACCAAGTGTCACTAGGTACTGAGGTACGACCTGATCCCAGTGTTGCGAACGAAGGGACTGGCCTCTCTGCCACGGAAAGCTCCAAGTATTTGGACCGTTCTATAACATATGTCCTTTGTTGTGAAATTTGCAAAGAAACAAACGTCTGACCGCCAGTCCATCAGGTAGTGGTCAGCACGCAGCGTGCTCGAGACCCTGTGGGAAAAGGAGAGGCTGGATCCTGTCGTGCAGTTCCCAGAGCAGACTGACAAAGTCATTTGGTACAATGTCTCATCATCAGAACTTTCCAACAAACAACATAACATAGATTGGCGGGTGGTGAGAAGGGCACGACCTGTCAGATTGTTTATGTGCACCTTGTTGGCCTGTGCCACAGTACACTGCCCTGGAAGTGGCTGTGGGTGAAACCCGAAACATCAGCTTTCCTGCTGCTCTGATGCTGCCTGTCGTGCTGTGTTCATCCAGCCCACACCTCGTTCTCGCAGACTCCAGCATTAGCAGTTCCTACTCTCTCTCGACTCAGTGTGAGACCTTTACAGTTACCGTATAGCTGCAGGGAGTGTGTGGATGAGGCCAGGCTCAATGTTTACCTTCAGCATATAGTTATTGGGAGGTGCACGGATGAGGACAGACTTGCTGTGAGGCTGTTCACAGTCACCGTATAGTAAGTCGGAAGCATGGAGATGAGGCCAGGCCCACTGTGATACTGTTTACAATCACTGTTTAGTTTCTGGGAGGAGTGTAAATAAGGCCATGCTCGGTGTGAGACTGTTTTGTGTCCCTGTATAATTACTGGAGGTGTGTCAATGAGGTGAGGGCAATTGTCAGACCGTTTACAGTCAAGTCGGACTTCCTGTGAGTTGTGCGAATGAGGCCAGGGCCACTGTGAGACCATTTACAGTCACCGCATCATGACGCGGAAGCGTGCAGATGCTGCCAGGCTCCCTGTCAGTAACCAGGTGGTGTGTCCACGAGGCATAACTGGGATGCACTAAAAGCTTGGGGCAGAACTGGGACGATGGGGCTGCTGCTGCCGAGGCACAGTCGGGAAGGACCACTGTCTGAGGTTTTCCTGCTGAAGGTAAATGAGGGTCCATTCAGTTATCGGACCCTCCCCGTGTCTCACATGTATGTAAATATTTTTGTTGTATGTCTGAGAGAGGTCTTTGGTTCATTGGGTGGAGCCAAAGTCCAATGCTTTATTTGTTTATTTGATACGCAGCTGGACAGAACGCAACTGCAGTTGTGACATTGTACATATACAAAGAGATTTCTTGTGAAAACGGTGTATTTTTCAAATCAGAAATGTGACTGGGAGGAGTGTGGATGAGCCCAGGCTCACTGTGGGTCTGGTTACGGTCACCACATTGTCACTAAGATGTGTGTATATGAGGCATGGCTGGCTGTGAGACTGTGAAAAATCACTAATTAATAAGAGTTTGTTTCTTCAATTATTTGTTGGATGTGTGTGTCACTGACTGGTCCAGCATTTATTGCCCATCCCTAATTGCCCTGGAGATGTTGGTGGTGAGCTGCCTTCTCGAACCGCTGCAGTTCGCCTGCTGTGTGTTGCCCCCACAGTGCCATGAGGGAGGGAATTCCCATCTTTTGAACAGTCGCAGTGAAGGATTCCGGATATATTTCTAAATCAGAATCACGAGTGGCTTGGAGTGGGATTGAAGGAGGTGTTCCCATGTACTTGATGCCCTTGTCTTTCGAGATGGAAGCTGTCATGGGTTTGGAAGGTACTGCATGAGGAGCTTTGGCGAATTTCTGCCATGCATCTTGAATGCATCAGAAATGTGACTGGGAGGAGTGTGGATGAGCCCAGGCTCACTGTGGGTCTGGTTACGGTCACCACATTGTCACTAAGATGTGTGTATATGAGGCATGGCTGGCTGTGAGACTGTGAAAAATCACTAATTAATAAGAGTTTGTTTCTTCAATTATTTGTTGGATGTGTGTGTCACTGACTGGTCCAGCATTTATTGCATCTTGTAGATCGTACACAGTGCTGCTGAGGCCGCTCATCATTGGTGGTGGAGGGAGTGGATGATTGTCGATATCGTGTCAGTCAACTGGGCTGCTTTGTCCTGGATGGAGTCAAGCTTCTTGCATGTTGTTACAGCTGCGGCCATCCTGGTAAATGGGGAGCGTTCCATCACAGTCCTGACTTATGCCTTGTAGACAGTGGACACGTTCTGGGGAATCAGGAGGTGGGTTAGTCGCCGCAGCATTCCTCACCTCTGACCTGCTCTTGTAGTCACTGTGTTTATGTGGTGAGTCTGGTTCAGTTTTTGTTCAAAGCTCACCCCCACGACGGTGACAGTGTGGGATGCAGTGAATGTAACAAATTGTTTGTCGGGGGCGGGGGGTTGTCTCTTGTTGGTGACGGTCATTGCCTGGTATTTCTGTGGTGTGAATGTAACTTCCACTTGTCTGACCAAGCCTGGGTATTGCCCAGATCTAGTTGCATTTGGACAAGGACTGCTTTAGGATCTGAGGAATCATGAATGATGCTGAACATTGTGCAATCATCAGGAACATCCCAACTTCTGGCCTTATGAAGAATGCAAGTTCATTGATGAAGCAGCTGAAGATGGTTATATCTCGGACACTGCCCCGAGAAACTCCTGCAGGGATCCCCTGGAGCTAAGATATCTGACCTCCAATAAGATCATTCATTTTCCTGCGTGCCAGGTATGATTCCAGCAAGTGGAGAATTTGTCCCCTTATACCCATTGAGTCCAGTTTTGCTCGGGCTTCTTGATGCCACACTTGCTCAAATGTAGTCTTGTTGTAAAGGGCTGGAGCTTGCACTTCCCCTCTGGAATGCAGCTGTGTTGTCCATGTTTGAACCAAGGCTGTAATGAGGTCAGGAGCTGAGCTGCCCTGACAACCCAAACTGGCCGTCGCTGAGCAGGTGCTGCTTGATAACAATGTTACTGACACCTTCTATCACTTTCCTGATGATTGAGTACAGCCTGATAGGGCAGTATATGGCCAGGTTGGATTTGTCCTATGTTTGCAATCCGGCACATACGTGGGCAATTTTCCACTGTGTCGGGTAGATACCAGTGTTGAAACTGCACTGCAACAGCTTGGCACGGGGAGCGGCACGTTCTGGAGCACAAGTCTTCAGTATTATTGCCAGAATATTGTCAGGGCCTGTGACCTTTGCAGTATCCAGTGTCTCCAAGTGTTTCCTGACATCACGTGGGGTGAATTGAATTTACTGAAGACCGGTATCTGTGATGCTGGCGGAGCCCGAGATGAATCATCCACTTGGTCCTTGTGGCTGAAGATTGCTATGAATACTTCAGCCTTATCTTTTGCACTGATGTGCTGGGCTCTTCCATCATTGAGGATGGGGATATGTGTGGAGTCTTCACGTCCAATCAGTTGTTTAATTGTGCACCACAGTAAATGACGAGATGTGGCAGGACTGCAGAGCTCAGATTTGATCCATTGATGGTGGGATCACTTTGCTGTGTCTATCACTTGCTGGCTATGCTGTTTGGCGGCTTCACCAGGTTTCTTTATTTATTCATTCATTCACAGGACAAGGGCATCATAGAATAGAATCAGAGAATCCCTACAGTGTTTTGGTATTTCCAGGCGGTCCCGGGAGGGGTGGTGTGTCGGTATTTCCAGGGGGTCTCAGGGAGTATGTCAAGATTTACAGTGGGTCGCAGGGAGTTTGTCTGTACAGGGGTGTGGGGCTGTGTGTCAGTATTTGGAGGAGCTCCTGGGGAATGTGTCAGTGTTTCGAGGGTACCCTGGGAAATGTGTCATTGTATACAGGGAGTCCCAGGGAGTTTCTCAGTACTTATAGCGGGGACAGGGAATGTGTCAATATTTGCAGCTGGTCCCGGGGAATATATCAGTATTTACAAAGGGTCCTGGGGAGTGTGGCAGTATTTTCAGGGGTTCTCTGGGACTTTGCCAGTATTTAAAGGGTGTCTAGGGAATATGTCAGTATTTAGAGGGCTTCCCGAAGAGTGTGACAGAATTTACAGCGGTCCCGGTGATTGCATCAGTATTTGCAGGGTGTCCCAGGGAGAGTATCGGTATCCGGGGGTGGAATGTGTCAGTGTTTACGGGAGTTCCGGCGTGTGTATCGGTATTTACAGGGGGAATGGGGAATGTGTAATTATTTCCAGGGGGTCCTGGGAGTTTATCAGTGTTTACGGGGGTTCCGTGGAATGTGTCAGTGTTTAGGTGAAGTCCCAGGGAATGTGTTCGTGTTTAGAGGGGTCCCTGGGAAATGTGTCCGTATTTACATGCAGCCCCAGGGAGTTTCTCATGATTTACAGCGGATTCCAGGGAATGTGACAGTAGTTACAGTGTGTCGTGAGGTGTGTGTCGGTATTTACGGGATATCCCAGTATTTGTGGTTAGTTGTGTAGAGTGTGTCTATACGTACAAGGGTCCGGGGATGTGTGTCAGTATACAGAGGAGGCCAAGGGAATTTTTCAGTGTATAAAGCGGGCCCTGGGAAATGTGTCAGCGTTTACAGAGGGTCCCTGGGAGTGTGGTGGCATTTTCAGGGATTCTCAGGTACTATGTCAGTATTTACAGGGAGTCCTGCGGAGCGTGTCAGAATTTATAGGGGCTCGGTGCATACTGACACACTCCCCTGGAATCCCTGTCAACACTGGCACACTCCCTGGGACCACCTTGAAATACTGTAGCTCTCCCTAACACCCGCTGAAAAAACAAAGTCCACGGGCACCCCTGTAACTACTGACGCTCTCCCCAAGTCTCCCTGTCAATCCTGACACAATCCCTGAGACGCCCTGTAAATACTGACCCTCCATGGGACCGCCTGTAACTACTGACACACTCCCGGGAGCACCTGTAAATAATTACAAATTCCGCGGAACACCCTGTAAATACTGACACTCTCACCAAGAGCCCCTGTCAATACTGACACAGTCCCTGAACCCCTGTAGGTCGCGGGAATTTTTCAGTATTTAAAGGGGGCCCCGGGAAATGCGTCAGTCTTTGCAGAGGGTCCCAGGGACTGTCAGTATTTTCAGGATTTGCTGGGACTGTGTCAATATTTACAGGGGGTCCCACGGAGTGTGTCAGTTTTACAGATGATTTCAGGGGCTTTGTCAGTATTTCCAGGGGGTCACACAGATGTGTCAATATTCACAGTGTGTCCCCGGGGACTCTGTTGGTCTTGACAGGGGATTGCCAGGTCGTGTGTCAATATTTACAGGGTGTCCCTGTGTGTGTGTCAATATTTACAGGGTGCCCCTGTGTGTGTGTGTGTGTGTGTGTGTGTGTGTGTGTGTGTGTGTGTGTGTGTGTGTGTGTATTTACAAAGAGTCCCTGGGGAGTGTGTCAGTGTTCATTGTGAGTCCAGGAGAGACTGTCAGGATTTATAGGACGTCCAGGGAGACTGTCAGTCTTTACAGGGGGTCGTCAGGAGTTTGTCAGAGGGTGAACGCTGAGGCAGTGCCTCATCATGCAGGTGTCAGAATTCAGATAGTGTCACTTGATGAGAGGGTCAGTACTGAGGTCTTGCAGCTCTGTGAGCAGGTCAGTTCTTAACCAGTGTCTCGTTGTCAAGTGGTCTGTGCTGAGGCAGTGACAGTATCAGGACTGAGATATTGAAGCGCTGTCTGAGCATCAGGGGTGAGGGAGTGCCTCATTGTCACAGGGTCAAAAATGTGGGAGTGCGTTATTGTCAAAGGGTCAGTGCTGAGGGAGTGCTGCCATTTAAGGGGGACAGAATTAAGGAAGTTGTTCACATTTCAAGGGCCAGTACTGAAATAGTTTTGCACTGGGAAGTCAGTGTGGAGGGAGGGCCTCAGAAGCAGTGGGTCAGTATGACGGTTTCCCTTATTGTCAGGGGGGCAGTTCTGAGGCACTGACCCGTTGTCAGAGGGTCAGTACTGAGGTATTGAAACACTGTCAGAGCATAAGGGCTGAGGTGTTACAGGTCTATGAGAGGTCAGCACTACGAGAGTGCCTCATTATCAGAGGTCCAGTACTGAGGGAGTGCACAATCGTCAGACTGTCAGTCCTGAGGGAATGCCTGATTGTTCAAAGGGTCAGTACACAAGGAATGTCTCAATGTAATGTATGATTAGAGATGCAGTGCTGAAGGAGTGCCTCATTCTCAGTGTCAGTTCTGAGGCAGGGTCACATTGCTGGAGGGTTGTTCTGACTTAGTGCATTGGTAACAGAGGGTCAATACTGAGGCAGTATCTCATTTTAGGGACTTAGAATTCATGGGTGCTACATAATTAGGAGGTGAGCCCCGAGGTATTGCAGCTCAGGTGCGGTCATAAGTGAGGGGGGAGTGCAACATTGTCAGGGGTCAATTCTGAGGTGTCAGAAAAAGTCCTCCCAGAAACATCAGCAGGACTTGACAAAATCTGTACAAGTGAAGCAATGCCTGGCCCGTTAAATAAGAGCAGGTTTGTTGGAGCCGATATAAACGATAGACCTCAGTGTAATGGAGGAAGCATTGAGGGAGTCCTGTACTGATAATACAAGATAATAATTCATACATAATTGCAGCATTATCAGAGGATCAGAACAGCCAGAGTGCATTATTATGAGAGACTGAACACAGAGGAGGAGCATCATTGGAACGGGTTCAGAATTAATGGTGAGCAACCAATTCAGAAGGTCAGTACGGAAGTATTGCATTTCTATTGGAGGCTCAATACTGAGGAATTACCTCTGTGAGAAGTTAGTACTTTGTCAGTCGTGAGGAATTGTGGCATTGTCACTGTGTTGGTCTGAGAAAGTGCCTCTTTATCAGAGGGTCAGAATTGATGGGAGTGCTACATGATTAGATGCTCAGGACTAACAGATTGCAGGACTGTCGGCGGGTCAGATCTGTGGGAGTGATCATTGTGAGATGGTCGCTGATGTCCAACCCTAAAACATAGAGCGCCCTGTAAATAACTCCTAAAAAAAAGGCCCCTTTAACTAAACCCGAAAACAGAGCCCCCGTATCTAAGTCCGAACACACAGAACCCACTAAATTACCCCTAAAACACGAAGCTCACTGTGAATAAACCCCAAACACAGATGCCCCTGTAAATGAACACTAAACAATAGAGCCTCCTAAAACAAACAGCACCCGTGAAATAAAGCCTAAAACACAGGAACCCCAGTGTATAAACCCTGACATTCAGAGCCCCCTGTAGATAAACACAAAAAAAGTAAAAACTAAAAGGAACTGTGGATACAGTAAAATCAGGAACAAAAACAAAATTGCTGGAAAAGCTCAGACCTCACGCTCGCCCAATCCGGCACTCACCAGAACCTCAGGCCCAAACTAAACCAAGCTTCAGCCGCACTCCTCGCCCTCACACACGGAGCCGCCTGCACAGAGGCCCTCAAACACCTGTCTATAATCCGTAAAAAGCGGGCTTCACTGTAAATAACCCCAAAACACAGAGTCCTGTTTAAACAAACTTCTACAACATCAACTTCACCCCCTGTAATTATACGCTCAAATACAGAGACCCCTTCAGACGAACACGAACACATATCCCCCAGGAAGTAAAAGGTGAAACACCGGGCTCCTTCTCAACAAAGCCGAAGGCACAGAGCACCTGTCAATACACCCCAACATCGAGCCGACCTGTATATTATCCGTAAAACAGGGCCCCTTACAAATAAACCCTAAAAGACAGAGCTGGCTGTAAGTAAAGAGCCCCTTGTAAATAAATACCAAAACACACAGTAAAAACCGGAAGAACTGCGGATGCTGCAAATCAGGGAAAATATCCAAAGTTGCTGGCAAAGCTCAGCAAGTCTGACAGCATCTGTGAGGGAAAAGAAAGAGTTAACGTTTTGGGTCAGGTGATCCTTCCTCAGAACCTCTGGCTGGCGCGTCTTCAGTAATGCAGGGTCAATTGCTTTAAAATATCCTTTTTCTGTGAGGTTCTATAACATTATAATAGAAAAACATCAGAACTAAGCAGGAGTAGGCCATCCGGCCCCTCGAGACTGCCCCGCTGTTCAATAAGATCCTGGCTGATCTTTTTGAGACTCAGCTCCACTCACCCACTCGCTCACCATCAACCTAAATTCCTTTCATGTTCATAACGTGATCTGGTCTTGCCTTAAACGAGGTAGTTTCAACTGCTTCACTGGGCAGGGTATTCCACAGATTGACAACCCTTTGGGTGAAGAAGTTCCTCCTGTCCTCAGTCTGACATCTGTTTCCTTTTATTTTGAGCTATACCCGCCTCCTCCTCGTTTCACCTGCCAGTGGAAACAACCTCCCTGTCTCCACCTTATCTATTCCCTTCATAATCTTGTATGTTTCTATAAGGTCTCCCCTCAGTCTTCTGAATTCCAATGAGTATCATCCCAACCAACTCAGTCTCTCCTCATATTCCAACCCTCTCAAGTCTAGAATCAACCAAGTCAGTCTCCTCTGTGCCCCCTCCAGTGAGAGTATATCCCTTCTCAAGTCAGGAGACCAAAACTGCACACAGTAGTCCAGGTGAGGCTTCATCAGGACCCTATACAGCTGCAGCATAGCCTCCCTGTTTTTAAACTCCATCCTTCTCGCAATGACAGACAAAATTCTATTTGCCTTTATAATTACCTGCTACAATATTACTTTGAGCGATTCCTGCACAACGACACCCAAGTCACTTTGCACAGTAACATGCTGCAATTTTTTTACCATTTGAACCATAGCCTACTTTGTTGTTATTCCTATCAAAATGGATGACCTCACATTTATTGACATTGAACTCCATCTGCCAGACCATTGCCCACTCACTTGGACTATATAACCATCTGCAGGCCTTCAGTTCTTCTGCACACTTTGCTCTACCGCTCAGCTTAGTGTCATCTGCAAATGTTGACACACCACACTTCATCCCCGACTATAAATCATCTGTATCAATTGTAAACAATTGCAGTCCCAACACTGATCCCTGAGACACACTACTAGCCACTGACCGCCAGCCAGATAAACACCCATTTACCCCTACTCTTTCACGATGAAAGGGAGACTGAATTAAAATGCTCCTTCCACCCCATTTACAGCCCTTTCACAGTTTTAATCCTCACGGCTTTATTTTGCTGACAGCTGCAAAACGTGGGTCTACATCAGTGTCTATCCCTGAGTACATGTTAATTTTCTAACCTATTCAGAACAATACCATCGTGTCATCGTTTGAAGAAGCATAATATTAATCAGCCCTCAGCAACCGTCTCCCAGGACTTGAACAGCTTGCAGGATATCAAACAAGTTTTCTGCATTAGCAGAGATAGTAGGAACAGCAGATGCTGGAGAATCTGAGATAACAAAGTGTAGAGGTGGATGAACACAGCAGGTCAAGCATCAGAGGAGCAGGAAGATTGATGTTTCAGGCCTAGATGCTTCTTCAGAAATTGGGAAGGGGAAGGAGGTTCTGAGATAACGAGGGAGAGAGGGGGAGATGGATAGAAGATGCATAGAGGAGAAGGTAGGTGGAGAGGAGACAGACAGGTCAAAGAGGTGGGGATGGAGCCAGTAAAGGTGAGTGTAGATGGGGATGTAGGATGGAGCTGGGTCAGTCCAGGGAGGATGGACAGGTCAAGGGAGCGGGATGAGGTTAGTAGGTAGGAGACGGAGGTTGGGGCTTGAGGTAGGAGGAAGGACAAGGGTAGGGAGGCAAGGGCGAGCTGGGCTGGTTTTGGGATGCGGTAGCGGGAGGAGAGATTTTGAAGCTTATGAAGCCCACATTGACACCATTGGGCCGCAGGGTTCCCAAGCGGAATATGAGATGCTGTTCCTGCAACCTTCGGGTGACATCGTTGTGGCACTGCAGGAGGCTCAAGATGGACATGTCGTCTGAGGAATGGGAGGGGGAGTTGAAACAGTTCGCAACTGGGAGGCGCAATTGTTGAGTGCGAACCAAGTGGAGGTATTCTGCAAAGCGGTCCCCAAGCCTCCACTTGGTTTCCCCAATGTAGAGGATGCCACAACGCGAGCAGTGGATGCAGGAGACCACATTGGCAGATGTGCAAGTGAACATCTGCTTGAGGTGGAAAGTGTTCTTCGGGCCTGGGATGGGGAGTGAGGGGAGTGGTGTAGGGGCAGGTGTAGCACTTCTTGCAGTTGCAGGGAAAAACGTGCCACGTGTATTGGGGCTGGAGGGGAGTGCGGAGCAGACAAGGCAGTCACAGAGACAGTGGTCCCTCCAGAAAGCAGATAAGGGTGGGGAGGGAGAAATGTCTTTGGTGGAGTCGGATTGCAGATGATGGTTGGAGGATGATACGTTAGATCCAGAGGTTGGTGGCGTGGTACGTGAGGATGAGGGGGATTGTGTTTTGGTTGTTATTGCGGAGAGGGGGCACGAATTACGGGAAATGTGGGAGACGCGGTCAAGGGCGTTCTCGACCACTGTGGGGGTCGGGGGGAGGATTTGCGGTCCTTGAAATATTAGGAAACCTGAGATGTATTGGAGTGGAATGCCCTCATCCTGGGAGCAGGTGTGGCGGAGGTGAAGGAATTGAGAACAGGGGGTGTTATTTTTGCAGGAAGGTGGGTGGGAGGAGATGTATTCTAGGTAGCTGTGGGAGTCGGTGAAATAGATATCAGTTTCGAGGTGGTTGCCGGAGATGGGAACAGAGAGGTCCAGGAAGGTGAGACAGGTATTAGAAATCGTCCAGGTGAACAGGTATTAGAAATACTTCTAACTTCTGGTTGGAGTGGAAGGTGTTGGTGAAGTGGATGAAATGTTCAAGCTCCTGGTGGGAGCACGAGGCGGCGCCGATACAGTCGTTAATGTTATGGAGGAAGAGGTGGGTTTCGGGCCAGTGTGACTTCGGAAGAGGGACTGTTCCATGCAACTGTTCCATGCAACCGACAAAAAGGCAGGCACAGCTTGGGCCCATGCGATGTTTCTTCTGACTGCAGCCCCCTGGCGGCCCGCCCGTGGTGGTGCTCATCTTTGCTGCGATCTGCCGGCTCGGTCCCCGAAAGGCAGCATCGGTTCCCCATCCCCGCCCTCCCTACAAACCAACCCTTTAAAGGCGGAAGGCACCCACCCTCTTATCATAAAGGTCAGGTTGCGGGGTGGGGGGGCACGGCGAGAGGGTGCCAGAGGCTGCATTTATTTTGGCGCATCCCTAATCTGGGGGTTATCCAGCACCCCCGCGCCCCCAGAAATAGGGATTATGGGTGCACACCGCTAATTTTGGATTCCTCTTTAGAATAAAAAGTAGAGGGGGAGTGTGAATAGGGTTTTGGGATGGGGGATGGGATAGGGTGTGGGGGTGGGGGTGTAGGTCGAGTTGGGGGAGAGGGGTAAGAAGGTGCCCCTCTCCTTCCATTGAAGGGTGCGTACCCACAATTTGGCCCCTTAGGCTCTTTCCTGTTCTGGTTAGGGTTAGACCGATGGTGAAGGTTAGGGTTTGGGCTGAGGTTAGGGTGAGGGCTGATGCCTGGCACTCCCTCCATACTGACCCTCGAATATCTATGTACACCCTAAAACACAGAGTTTCCGGTAAATATGCCCGAAAACACAGAGTACCGTGTAAATCAGCCCAAAATAGAGAGGGCCCTGAAGATAAGCCCTGTAACGCTGAGTTCACTGTAGATAAACCCTAAAACACAGATCACTGTAAACAAACCCAAAGACACAGAAAACCCTGTAAATAAACCATGAAATACAGAAAACCCTGTGAATAAACTCTAAAAACATAGATCTCACTGTAAATAAACCCTAAACACAGATCTCACTACCGACAAACCCTCAATCAGAGAGCTCCCTGTAAATAAACCCTAACACAAAGCTAGCTGTAAATAAACCCTAAAACACAGTGCCCTCTGTAAACAAGCTCTCAATCAGAGCTCACTGTAAATATTCCCGAAGACACGGAGATCACTGTAAAAAAGAAACTCAGAACAAAGAGCCGCTCGTAAATTTTCCTAAAACACAGAGTGCCTTGTAAAAAGCCCGAAAACACAGAACCTCCTGTAAATAAAACATAGAACACAGAACCTTCTGTAAATAAACTATTAAACACAGAAACAAAGTTGCTGGAAAAGCTCAGCAGGTCTGGCAGCATCTGTGGAGGAGTAAAATGAGTTAACTTTTCGAGCCTGGGTACCCTTCCATTCTGAGGAAGGGTTGCTGGACCTGAAAAGTTAACTCGTTTTTCTCCTCCACAGATGCTGCCAGACCTGCTGAGCTTTTCCAGCAACTTTGTTTTTGTTCCTGATTTACAGCATCCACAGTTCTTTTGGTTCTTATTAAACACGGAACCCACATTAGATAAAACCTAAAGCACAGAGCTCAAGTACATAAAGTACATAACCATAAACGCACAGCCCCCAGTAAATAAGATTTAGGGCTGAGGCTAGGCTTCATGTTTATGCAAGTGTGAACATTAGGGCTGAGGCTAGGCTTAGGTTTAAAGCTGGTGTTATCGATGAGGGTAGCGTAGAAGAAAGCAGCTTTGCATTCCCAGAGACAGAGCTGAGGGAGAGCATTTGTGTATTCCATAGGAGGCACGGGAACCATTGTAACCTTAACAGATCAAATTATATGACAGATTAGTTTACAATTAAAGATCATTGTGACTGTGGTCACAAGGTGAAGAGCTGGATGAACGCAGCAGGAAAAGCAGCACCAGAGGAGCAGGAAAGCTGACGTTTCGGGCCGAGAGCCTTCTTCAGAAATGGGGGAGGGGAAGGGGTTGTGAAATAAATAGGGAGAGAGAAGAGGCCGATAGAAGGCGGATAGAGGAGAAATTAAGTGGGAGGACGGGATAGGTGGGAGGAAGGACAGGTTAGGGAGGCAGGGACCAGCTGGGCTGGTTTTGGAATGCGGTCAGGGGAGGGGAGATTTTGAAGTTTGTCAAGTCACATTGACACCAGTGGGGTACAGGGTCCCTAACCTGTCATTCCTCCCACCTCAAAACCCAGCCCCATCTCCTACCTACTAACCTCATCCTGCCCCCTTGGCCTGTCCATCCTCCCTGGACTGACCTATCTCCTCCCTAACTCCCACCTGCATTCACCTTTACTGGCTCCATCCCTGCCTCTTTGGCTTGTCTGTCTCCTCTCCAACGATCTTCTCCTCTATCCATTTTCTGTCTGCCTCCCCCCTCTCCCTGTTTATTTCAGATCCCCCTCCCCCCACCATTTCTGAAGAAGGGTCTCGCCCAAAACGCCAGCCTTCCTGCTCCTTTGCTGCTGCTTGGCCTGCTGTGTTTATCCAGCTCTACACCTTGTTAACCCTGTAAATATGCTCTCAAGCACAGACACCCCTTGAAATAAATCCTAAGAAGGGTCATTCAGGAAATAAAATGTAAAAGAAACCATAAAAGCCAGAGTCCCTGTAAATAAAGTGTAAAACATAGAGCTCCAAGAAAATAAATCCTGAAACACAGTGCCCCCAGCAAATCCTCCCTTCAACTAAGCCTCCTGCAAATAAACTCGCAGAGGCGACTGCAAACAAACCCCAAAACACAGGACATCCAGTTAATAAAGCCTAAAACAGAAGGCCCACTGTAAATCAACATGAAAAAACACAGCTCCCACTGCAGCACTGCGAATTAGTCGGATTGAGTTAGTACCTCAGTCAGCAAGTCAGTCTGAGGCAGGGCCTCTTTGTCAAAGAGTCAGATTTGAGGGAGTACCATTGGATGATGGTTATTGCAGCACTGTGAGAGTACTGGAGTGAGAGAGCACCTCACTGTCAGAGGGTCAGTACTGAGGGGGTACCTCACTGTCAGAGAATCAGTACTGAGGGAGTACCTCACTGTCAGACGGTCAGTACTGAGGGAGTACCTCACTGTCAGAGAATCAGTACTGAGGGAGTACCTCACTGTCAGAGGGTCACTACTGAGGGAGAACCTCACTGTCAGAGGGTCAGTACTGAGGGAGAACCTCACTGTCAGAGGGTCAGTACTGAGGGAGCACTTCATTGTCAGAGGGTCAGTACTGATGGAGGACCTCACTGTCAGAGAATCAGTACTGTTGTCATGTTCGTTTTCGGAGACCCTCACGGATTTGTTGCAATAACAAGACACTGACCTGTTTAGAAAAACACGAATCCTTTTATTACCAAGCAAGTACAAGCTGTGGAGAATCACAGTACTTAACCCGGCACAGAGCGCAGAGTCTCGCAGGTAATTCTCCCCGAGCAGCGGACAGTCCCCGCTCTTCATATTTTACAAAATACATGATACATAAAATAATTACACATTTTACAATGACATGATACATAAAACAATTACTACAACAGACAAAGACAGGATACCAAACAATTATTATATCAAGAACATAAAAGACCAGGATATAGTCCCGAAGATAATAAAACGTGAGGCTGGATGAACACAGCACATCTCAGGATGCTGCTGGACTTGCTGTGTTCGTCCAGCCTCGCATTTTATTATCTTGGATTCTCCAGCATCTGCAGTTCCCATTTTCACAGGATATAGTATCGATTGCTCTTGAAGTGGCTGCTGATGGCATGAGGCGATTTCAAGTAGTTATCCGGACAGATTGTTCTTGCCAGCCAGACACACTGGCAACTTGAAATCACGAATTCAGTGCCCTGGCCCCTTTGTCAGCGACAGAAATTGCATGCTTTAGAAGTTTCACACCTTTACAAATGTTCCCCACCGAACCCTATTTGACACAGTTTAATTCTAATTGTATTCAGTCAGGAAGCTTAAGACAGTGTCTGCATACCGATGTGTGGGAAGACAAAGAGTTACAAAAGTTTTACACTGAATTCCTAGCTGGGCAGGAAGCTTCAGGGCAGTGCCTGCATCCCTGTGCGTAGGCAGATGAAAGACTTTAATTTGTAGAAGTATCGAAATCAATGGGACGTTATACAATAACATCTCATTGTGAGAGTACCTCATGGTCAGAGGGTCAGTACCGTAGACGTGCAGTGTTGTCTGACGGCCAATCGGGTCAGGATTGAGGGCTATTACCGGGACAGGACTGAGGTATTTGAAATAGGGCAATGACTGGTGTGGATCCTTTTTATTTTTTAAAAATTAGACGACACCAGAAAGATTATCAACCCGATGTGATGTGATTGGGCTGACAATCAGTTGATGACAGCAGAAAGGTCAGTGGCCTGATTACCGCGGCCGGGACTTGAGATTTCACTATTGCCGACCTTCTCATTCTTCTCGCTCAATTTCACGGAAGAGCTGTTTTGAGAGAGAGTAGGAACTTTCTGAAAGTGATCGCGGGCCCTAGTCAATATGTATCTAACAGAGACGTGGTAAAGCAGAAACTTGTTTGATGTCCCGCCAGCTATTCAAGTCCTGGGAGACGTTTGTTGAGGGCTGATTAACATTATAATTATTCATAGTTTCGGGTGACACGATGGATGGGAAGATATTGTTCTGAATAGATTAGAAAATTAACACATAGTCAGGGATTGACTCTGATGTAGACACAGGTTTGGACACTGTCAGCAACACGAGTTCAAACTGTGAAAAGGCAGGAATGCGTGGAAGGAACATTTTAATTTATAGTCTCCCTTCATTCGTGAAAAGTATGGCAAGATCGCAATTTTATGAATGAATGAATGAAATGCGCTAACAGTAAACAGAGGACCCTAGTGCTCTCTCTGATGACGGGTCTAGGCCCGAAACGTCAGCTTTTGTGCTCCTGAGATGCTGCTTGGCCTGCTGTGTTCATCCAGCCTCACATTTTATTACCCTAGTGAGTGGTCAGTAAAGTTATGAATGAATGACAGCGCGATAGTGGTCACATGGAGCGCTGTGGGTGCTTCGGTCAAGAGGACCTTTCGTGCAACAGTAAAGAGGCTTATGATATAATGTCACACAAAAACCACACAAAAGGATATTTGAAGGCGATTGGCCCTGTATCACTAAAGACACACCAGCCAGCCTCCGGAAGCCTTGTTGAGTGCTAACCGATGTGAGTAAACAGGGCAGACCACAGGATATTCAGGGGCAAAGATTACAAGATTAACAAGTGACCACTTTTCTGAAGAAGGGTCTCGGCCCGAACCGTCAGCTTTCCTGCTGCTTGGCCTGCTGTGTTCATCCGGCTCGACACCTTGTTCTCTCAGACCACGTGAGCGAACGAGTACGGCGTGTTTGAGTCTGACTGGTAAATATGTGATACACAACCATTTGATGTTACTGACTGCCTGGTGAATTGAAAACTGAAATAACTGCGGATGCTGCAAATCAGGAACAAAAACAAAGTTTCTGGAAAAGCCCAGCAGAACTGAGGGAGGTTCTGTGGAAGGGTCACCGAACCGGAACCGGTTCGCTCTGTTTTTCCGCTGACAAATGCTGCCCGACCTGCTGAGCTTTTGCAGCAACTTTGTATTTGTTTTCTGATTTGCAACATCCGCAGTTCTTTGGGTTTTTACTCAGTGTTTTAGAGTTTATTTACAGGGCGCTCTTTATTTATCGCGAGCTCTGTCTTTTAGGGTTTATTTGTGAAGGGCCCTGTCTTACAGATAGTTTACAGGTCGGCTCATTATTCGCGTGCATGAAGAGGTGCGCTGTGTTTTCGGCTTTATTCAGCCCTGTCTTTTCCTGTCTACTTCCTGGGGGATGTGTGTTCGAGTTCATTTTAAAGTGGTCTGAGTATTTGAGTGTACAATTGTAGGGGGCTCTGTGTTTTACACTGTCCTGTATGTTTTTGACTTAATTTACAGGGTAGATCTGTGCTTTATGGCTTATTTACCGGGGGCTCTGTGTTGCAGTGCTTCGACACTGGCGGGGTTGGGGGGGTCTCTGTTTTAGAGTTTATTTACATTGAGGCCTGTGTTTTCGGGTTATTTACAAAGAGCTCTGTGATTTAAGGTTTACATAGAAAGGCTGTATTCTAAGGTTTATTTACAGAAGGCTCTCTGCTTTAGGGTTTATTTACAGTGAGCAGTGTAGTTTAGGATTTATTTCCAGTGAGCTCTGGGCTTTAGCATTTATTTACAGGAGGATCTTCATTTCATGGTTTTGTTTCAGTTGGATCTTTGTTTCAGGGTTTTTTTTAAACAATGGGCTCTGTGTCTTATTTATAGTGCCATCTGCGTTTTTGAGTTTATTTGCAGAGCATTCTGTGTTTTTGAGTTTATTTCCAGGAGGCTCTCTGTTTTAGCGTTTGTTTGCAGGATCCTCTGTGTTTTAAGATTTAATTTACTGTTTATTGGCATGGGTACTCTTTGTTTGAGGCACTGACTGAGTACTGGCCTTCTGACAATGTGGTACTCATTCAGATCTGACCCTCCAGCAATGAGGTACTGTGTCAGAACTGATCCACTGACAGTAAAGCACTGTCCCCTCAGTTCTGACCCTCTGACAGAGCTGCAATCGTTCAGGACTG